>NC_057806.1:14288972-14303562 GCF_018294505.1 Triticum aestivum | reverse complement strand
GACATAATGTGAAATAACAGCCCATAATGCAATAAATATCGATATAAAAGCAAGATGCAAAATGGACGTATCACCCCCTCCGGTGTCTATATAAACCGGAGGGTTTTGTCTTTTGACAACAACAATCATAATCATAGACTAGCTTCTAGGGTTTAGCCTCTACGATCTCGTGGTAGATCAACTCTTGTAATACTCATATCATCAAGATCAATCAAGAAGGAAGTAGGGTATTACCTCCACCGGGAGGGCCTGAACCTGGGTAAACATTGTGTCCCCCGCCTCCTGTTACCATCCGCCTTAGACGCACAGTTCGGGACCCCCTACCCGAGATCCGCCGGTTTTGACACCGACATTGGTGCTTTCATTGAGAGTTCCACTGTGCCACCACGATAAGGCTTGATGGCTCGTCTTGTTGTAAAGGACAACATTACCTTGGGGGGAGCCCTGGCTGTAGGCCAAACTCTCCGACTAGGCGGCTTCGTCATGACCGCCCGTTCGGCCGTCGCGCCGACGATGACTTCTCTGGTCATCAAAAACAGCCTCCATGTCAGCTCAGGATTCGCTGAGCAGATGGATCCAATAGAGCTCTCTTCCTTGAGCGAGCTCTTGGATCGCATCGCCGCCCTGGCAGTCGCAACGGACTATGATCGGATCGGGCTTAAACCCGACCAAAGGGACATTAACTCTCCGCCGGTCACCCATCAAATAGCGATGGTGGAAGAGCAATGTAGCAATTATTCCTCTATTTTGAGGACAAACTATGCCCAGATTCCCGAGCTCTCCGAGCCGGATACCCATCCACGGGAGGACATGGCCCAAGCTTCGAACCTAGAATCAGACAGCGGGCTAGAACTATTGGGCAACATCCCGGAGTCCGAACTACCAAGCTCGGAAACTCCTTCGCCTTTGGATCTCAGATCGGGTCAGGGTTCGGACCTAAATCTGCCCACCCACCCAAACTCAAGTGATCTTTCCCACATTAGACAAGAGCCACAAGAGACAGTACATCACTATTGGTCCATATTCCTCCTTGCAATGAGCAAGGTCAAGGACTGTCGCAAGGAAGACGCAATTTCATTCTTTTGCAAAAATTGCACGGACAAGGGAATCCTCAACGCCATAAGTCGCCGTGACATAGCACACTTTGCTGACTTGACGGCCATAGTACGGAAGTACTGTGCGATGGAAAGCACCTGGAAAACCCAAACAAAACTCTGGGATCCTTCGGCTCTCACTAAACCCCCCGTCCGAACTAAAAGGGTGTACTCTCGTAAGTCACCCGATCCAATTACAAAGAAACAAAAGCACACTATAGGGCGTAGAACTGTATTGGAGGGATGGCTCAATGGGCCATGCAAAATTCATAGTACAGCAGATACCATGCCAAAACACAGCCTTAGTGCATGTTGGATACTCTGGCAGGTGGCCAAGAGCGGCGAGGATATCCTCATCAACAATACAACAGAGCACCATCCCGTGGAAAATAACAATACAGTATTGACAGTCTTCGAGACTTTCGCCTCAAATAATAGGCGCAAGCGAACACTCCGCAGCCTTGCCGAAGTCTGCCACATTGCAGCAATAAATCCATGGAACGACACGGCCATAACCTTCAATGCCAGTGACGAACCTCAATTCCAAACAGCCCGAGCACCAGCCGCTTTGGTCCTTAGTCCAATTGTGGACGGCTTCTGGCTTACTAAAGTGCTCATGGATGGTGGCAGTGGATTAAACCTCATCTACGAGGAAACTCTTAGCAAAATGGAAATAGACAAGAGCCGCATAAAGCAAAGCAGCACGACCTTCGGAGTAATCATCCCTAGTCGGGAGGCACTATGTGTGGGAAAAATCACACTAGATGTGGTATTCGGCACGCCGGAAAATTATAGGTCCGAAGAAATCACATTCCAAGTGGCCCTGTTTAGTAGCGGATACCACGCCCTTTTAGGATGGGAGGCATTCACGATCTTCCAAGCTATACCCCATTACGGGTACATGGAGCTCAAAATGCCCGGGCCTAATGGAATCATCACTCTGGCTAGTGATCCGGACATAGCACTCTGCACTGAAAATAAAACCACAGCACTAGCTCTCGAGGCGTTATCCAAAGCCCTTGCGGCCGAAGAACTAACTGCGTTGCGCTCCACGGTAGACAGGGACGATGTGATACTCAACAAAAGACCCAAGTCCACCTCTTTTAAACCAGCGAACGAAATAGTCAAATTCCAGATCCACCCAACGGACCCTACAAAAATAGCATCCATCGGGGCACAGCTGAACCCCACAATAGACGCCGCACTACGGGCGTTCTTGCGCGAGAATTGGGACATCTTCTCCTGGCATCCTTCAGACATGCCAGGAATCCCACGCAGGCTGGCCGAGCATAGCCTTAACATTCTAAAGGGGTTCAAGCTGGTCAAGCAGACTCTTCGGCGTTTCTCTAATCCTAAGCGACAAGCCATGGGAGAAGAGCTAGCCAAGTTACTCGAGACCGGATTCATTAGAGAAATAAAACATTCGGACTAGCTAGCAAACCTGGTGATGGTACCAAAGAATGACAAATCCTGGCGCCTATGTGTCGATTTCAAGGACCTTAACAAGGATTTCCCCAAGGATCCCTTCCCCCTCCCCCGCATCGATCAAATTATCGACGCTACCGCGGGACACGACTCATTGTGCTTCCTCAATGCATACTCCGGATACCATCAAATTAAGATGGCGGAGCCCGATCAAGCCGCAACGGCATTCATCACTCCATACGGCCCCTTCTGTTTTAACACCATGCCTTTCGGGCTCAAAAACGCCGGTGCAACCTATCAACGCATGATTCAGACATGCCTGAAAACACAAATCGGCAAAACAGTGGAGGCATACATAGACGATGTGGTCATTAAAACAACACACGTCGAATCCTTAATAGACGACTTGAGGCTCACGTTCGACAATCTCCAAACATATGACATCAAGCTCAGTCCGAAAAAAATGCATTTTCGGCGTGCCCGTCGGAAAGCTCTTGGGCTTCATCGTCTCCAATAGAGGAATTGAAGCAAATCCGTCTAAAATCCGAGCTTTGTCACAGTTGGCTATCCCAACAGACAACAAGCAAATCCAGAAGTTAACTGGATGTGTGGCTGCCTTAAGCCGCTTTATCTCCCGATTAGGAGAAAAGGCACTACCTCTTTATCGACTTCTTCGACGCACCGAACACTTCGAGTGGACGGATGCGGCCATGGCCGGATTAGAAGAAATAAAAGTCGTATTGGCCACCAACCCAATCTTGACCACGCCAAATGCGGGCGAACCAATGCTATTATATATAGCGGCAACACATCAAGTTGTAAGCGCAGTGCTCGTCATCGAACAAGAGACGGATGGACATAAGTTCCCGCTTCAAAAGCCGGTATACTACGTATCCACCGTCCTCACTCCATGCAAATCACGGTACCCACATTATCAAAAGATAGCATACGCGGTCTTCATGGCATCCCGGAAACTACGACAGTACTTTCAAGAGTGTTCAATTATGGTGGCCTCCGAAGTACCACTCAACGACATAATAAATAACTGTGATGACACGGGCCGGATTGCTAAATGGGCTATCGAGCTCCTCCCATTCGACATAACATATAAAACACGGCGAGCCATTAAGTCGCAAGTACTGGCTGATTTCGTCACCGAATGGACGGAAGCCGAACTCCCTAAAGAGTACGGTGCATACTCCAATTGGATCATGCACTTTGACGGCTCTAACATGCTGGCTGGTCTGGGGGCAGGCGTCGTCCTGACATCCCCCACCAGAGATACAGTCCAATACGTACTCCAAATATTATATACAGACTCCAACAATGCAGCAGAATATGAGGCCCTGTTGCATGGTCTCCGGATGGCAGTCTCCATGGGCATTCAATGCCTAGAGGTGCGGGGCGGATTTGAACCTCGCAATATCTCAAATAAATGGGGACTTTGATGCCAAGGACCCAAAAATGGCGGCTTACCGCAACGTCATCCTAAAAATGTCAGCTCGGTTCGACGGCCTCGAATTCCACCATGTGGTTCGAGAAAACAATCAAGCGGCGGATATCCTCACCCGCATCGGCGCTAAGCGCGACCCTGTCCCACCCAATATCTTCTTGGAAAGGCTGTTTAAGCCATCCATGGTGTGGGAAGGGCAGACCGGCAAAAACAGTCCGGATCCAGCCACAACACCAGATCCGAAACACTCTGACGTAATCGGAGGCTCTGCCACCGAAATAACACCTTCGACCCACGTGATTATGGCTGTCATTTTCCTTGAGGACAGAACCCTTCTTGGCTTACCTAACTAGGCAAGAACTCCTTGATGACCCAAACGAGGCACGTTGCATTGTGCGGCGGTCTAAAGCCTACAAGGTCCATGAGGGAGAGCTTTATAAGAAAAGCGCTACCGGAGTACTTCAAAGGTGCATCTCCGAAGAGGAAGGACAGCATCTTTTGGCAGAAATTCATGCTGGACTTGGCGGCCACCACGCCGCAGCTCGGGCCCTTGTAAGCAAGGCCTTCCGTACAGGTTTTTACTGGCCGACGGTCCGAGCAGAAGCACAGGACCTCGTTCAACGTTGCGTTGGTTGCCAGCTTTTTGCAAACCAAAGCCATATGCCACCTACCACTCTCCAAACAATCCCCATTACTTGGCCCTTTGCGGTCTGGGGGCTTGATATGGTCGGACCCCTTAAAGGGGGAAGCCATAAGAAAAAATACCTATTGGTCATGGTGGATAAATTCACCATATGGATAGAAGCCAAACCAGTTAAAACGGCCGAGTCCGAACCAGTGATAGACTTCATATCCGGGGTTGTACACCGCTATGGCGTCCCCCAGAGCATCATCACTGATAACGGCTCGAACTTTACAGCCAACGATGTAAAAACTTGGTGTAGCAACATGGGCATTAAGCTCGATTATGCCTCTGTCTATCACCCGCAAACTAACAGTCAAGTCGAGTGAGCAAATGGTCTTATCATGAGCGGCATTAAACCTAGATCAGTGCAATCGTTGAAGGAATCAGATACACACTGGGTGGAGGAGCTTGACTCCGTACTTTGGGGGCTGCGGACCACGCCGAATCGCACTACCGGATAGACACCGTTCTTTATGGTGTACGGCGTAGAGGCGGTACTGCCCTGCGACATCATTCATGACTCACCTTGAGTGCGCATGTACGAAGTGAAATAAGCCGAGCTTGATCGGTAGGACAGTTTGGACGCCCTGGAGGAGAAGCGTGACGTGGCAAAAGCCCGCTCCGCATTCTATCAGCAACAGGCTCGACGGTATCAAAGTAGAGAAGTACGGGCCAAAACTTATAATGTTGGCGAACTCGTTGTAAGCCTACCGGAGAAGAAAAAGAACAAGCTCAAGCCCAAATGGGAAGGTCCCTTCGTTATTGACAAAGTTCTGACCGGTGGAGCGTACCGTCTGTGAGATGCATCGGACAATCGACTCGAGCCAAACCCATGGAACGTCGCTAGAATCCGAAGGTTCTACGCCTAGTGTCGGACTCTGTGTTCGTCTCCTTACCTCCGTCAATTTTTTATATATCCATTATCTGTCTTTTCTTTCATTCTTTCTTCCCTTTTTCTTCACGGCCTTAAAAGGTTAAAATGTGTCGTGACTACACAATCTTGACACGCTAGGCGTGCTCATTATACCTGGGGGCTTCTTATACAGAAGCCTAATATAACTATGTTCCGAGCTCTATCCCCCGCACATGTGTTACTTTTCCACATGTACATTTTCTTTGCCAGTATATGCATTGACATGACTTAAGTTTTGGCCAAGCTGGGTTGCCTGGCTCTTGTGTTTATGCCCTACGTTCCCGTTAATTCGGCTAGGGCATAAGGGGAGCACCTCTGCGATTGTTACTGCCGGGTTAGCCGGATGTGTACCTCAGACTGGGTGAAGCCGAAAGCTAGCGTTCTTAAGGGAATAACCGGTCGATGAACAAAAGATGACTTTTATTTATTGTAATACATGCCCCCAGATGTTTATATCCTGCATCTCTTTCTGCATTTCGGACATGCACATTAATGCATGCGTACCCAGGGAAAGGAACCCTTAACGGAACTATTATCCCTGGAAGATGTTTCTTACTATCCATGTAATATAACATAGCTAGTTGGGTACTTGTCTGTTCAAGCACTTATGACCCCTACGTCTGGTTTCCACGCGTACCCCGGTTTTTACATAACTGAGCAGGTATTCGGATACACTCCAGACTGTCGGGTCCGGAGGTCGAAGCGAAAAGGTCTGCCATGACAAATGATTTACAATCCGGCTAGGGACAATATATGTCACTTGAAGTACACAGTCACATAGACTGACTAAATTCTTCTTCTATACCATCCAACAGGCTGTCTAGCCTACAATCCTGTTGGGAATACTTTGCGGCTAATTTCACCTGGTCATACACCAAACTGACGGGGATCTCTTTCCCATCAGACCCCACAGGTCCGACCTCGGCCATGTGGTTCGGGTCAGCCTTGGTATATCGCGTCTTCATCATGGCCCAGGCTTCCCTTGCACCTTGTCGGCAGGCTGATACCTTCCATAATCGGAAGCGCCGCCGCGCTCCCTTGAGCATCTCCACAAGCTCCCCCATGCCTCCTGGCAGGGAGGCGGATGGCCACAAGGCTTGGGCTATGCCCTGCATCACCTGTCGAACTTGTTCGTGCAGTTGTGAGAGCTCTGGCAGAAGATCACCCGCAGACCCGGGCATCTCCTCTGCGAGACGACCCGTCAGCATACCTACAGATATAACTCTGTTAGCCGGTTTCTTCGCCGAACTCTATAAAAGTTCGTTCAAGCACTTACTAAAAATGCCGTGTCGAAGCCTCTTATTCTCCTTTACGGAGTCAGCAAGCTGGGCCCGAACATCTTTCAGTTCAACGCCCAGCCGGGTATTGGCATCCTGGAGATCGTTTTTCTCCCGCCTAACCTGCGTAAGCACGCGCTCGACAGCCTTTAGCTGTCATTGAGCATGTTGCTCATCCCCTCGCACGTCCTCCGGATTCACTCCAGGATCATCTGCAGAATCTATTGTTAGATTTGCATGCATGCCAAATACTAACTGGTACATGTCATTCTTTTAGATAGAAACAAGTGTTACCAGATGGGGCCTTTTCGGACTCCTTCATTGCGGCAACTGCGGCCCGTAGCTGGGCTTTGCACTCCTCCAGCTCTTGAGACAACTAGGTATTATTCTCCGTAAGAACCTACGCAAAAAATGATCCTTAAATCAGTTGTGCCAACTGTTTCAAGTCTCAGGGGCTACTGATATACATAATTATTAGATTTTCTTACCCGTATATCCTTTACATACTGATCCGTGGCCCGGGCAAGACCATTTTGAGCAGCTCGGATGTACGCATCTCCTGAGTTGAAGGCATCGAACGCCTCTTGAGAGAAACAAGCGTCGCGGAGTACGGCCCAGCGACGCCTGTTATTCATGGCACTCTCCACTTTGGAATTCGTAGCGGACAGCCTATCCGCATCCTCTATAGGAGGAACATCCGGTGTTGGCCCCACGTTAGCATCTGCCTCTAAGTCCGGCTCTGGAGCCCGGCTGGTGGAGGCTTGGCTAGCAGGCTTTCCGGATATGGTCCAGGGAGCATTTTTCCTGCCAGGAACCATGGACGTTATTATATTTTAAAAGACAACAACCACGGAGCGGGGTTCTTTTTCATACCTCTGCGACGGCGTCTCAGTCCTGACCGCCTTCCTTTTAAGCCTACCCGGCTTCGGTGCCCCTTGTTGGTGAGTCACTACGGGTTCGGCATGGCGTCCCGAGGGCCTTCCCTGTAAGACACCATATGTGTGCGGTAGGTGAAGTGCGAAAAAAAAGGGGATCCTTCTCGGAAGTTGGGACTCCGGTTTTACTTACATGCGATGCAAGGAGCAGTCTAGGATAATCGGCTGTGATGGCCACCAAGGCACCATTGCAGCTTAACTGATAGAATGGCCTGTCGATGAGCTCCACAAATGTGTCCGGATCTTCTTCGAGTCCGGGGTCGAGGGCCCGGTCAGGGTCCTCTGGTTGTGGAGACGGGTTGTGGACCTCCCTCACAGCTTTTTGCATTTCCTGCTATGAAATAGAAAGTTAAATACTTATGATGAAGAATGCGGGAAGGTCTGGAGTGGGAAGTAGCAGCTCACCCAGTTTGGGGGGTTGTACATGGAGAATCCATCACGTGGCTTAATGTGGATGAACTCCTCTTCCTCTCCTTTATATAAATCGGATAGTATTTCCGCTAGAGTAGCGACGGAGTCCGGTCCCTTACGACCGCAGCGGGTGGCATTGTCTTCTCCATTAAAGTGCCACATGGGTTGTCCCCGATATTGAAGTGGCTGCACCCCCCGCATTATACATATTGACATAACCTCGATTATTGTCAATCCTGATTTGGCCAGCGTTCTTATCCGGCCCATCAGGTAAAGGAACTCTCTGTTATCTTCCTCCTGGGGGCTCCGAGGGTGCCAGCTGCGGCGTTTCTTCAAAGGGGCGTTATTGAACTCAGGAAGGCCCATCCGAATAGGGTCCGGAAGGTGGACGTCCTCCATATAAAACCACTCCGAAGGCCAGTCTTCAGATGTCTTCTTCTCAGTACCGGACAGGTATCTGGTCCCGGTGATGCGCCATATCTCGGCTCCGCCCACTTGATATATTGACCCCTCCTGTGTATGGGGTATGAGGTAGAATAGCCTCTTCCATAGCTCGAAATGAGCTTCGCAGCCCAAAAACAACTCGCAAAAGGCGACGTAGCCAGCGATGTGTAATATGGAGGCGGGAGTAAAGTTATGTAGCTGGAGGCCGTAGAACTCCAGGAGCCCGCAGAGGAACGGATGGATTGGAAATCCCAGCCCCCTTAATAAGTAAGCGACAAGGCATACCCGCTCCCCCATGGATGGGTTGGGAAATCTCTCCGCTTGCTCCCCGTCATTGTAAGTGGCGAGTCCGGCTCGAACGGGGACCATATATGCTGGAGGGAGAAACCCCTGGGTCTGTAACTCTACTAATTTCATGTGGGGGATGGAACACTTCTTCCAATCGCTTGACTTAGGGCTACGGGAGCAAGAGGAGGGGCTGCGATGGCCGGCCATGATGGGATGGACTTTTTCCGGGCGCGCTCCGATGGATACTCGCTGTGGGATCACTACAAAAAAAAGACACATCCGTGACATTTTGGGCCGAACGAAAAAAATTCTATCATACATATGACACTTCTATGATGATAATTGTGACAAAACCCGGTATCATCATAGATGTGGTGGGATCCTACTTCTATGACAAAAAATCAAGACAGAAAATGGGCTTTTCGTCCTGGACGGGCCGGAGACGCAGCTGCATGACATTCTTTGGGCCGTCCATGACGGAAAAAACCGTGGTAGAAGCGAGGGGGAGGAAAATTTCGGGGAGTTCCCGGTTACGGTGGGAGGTCGGGGGCCGAGTGATGCACGTTTCTCTCATACACGTACGCGCATGTGTGCGAGGCGTTGGCTCTAACTGAACCCGAGCAAGGTGTTGGGCTCTAACTGAACCTGAGCGATTGCACTGTAGGCGTTACTAAACCCGAGCGATCGATCGATGGCTGTTAACTGAACCCGATCAAGCGAGTCCTTCGCTACTGCTGCTAACTGAAGCCGATCGATGGGATGAACAGTGAGCGTTGCGAGGGGTTTGGATGAACAGTGAGCGGTGGCGTTGCCTCTGGATGAACAGGACCCCGTGGTGTGGTGGAGGGCTGGATGAACGGTAGACGATGGAGGGGTTCCCGTGGAGGGGTGGATGAACAGGGCCCCGTGGTGTGGACGGCTGGATGAACAGTAGACGGTGGAGGGGTGGTTAAACAGGACCCCGTGGTGTGGAGGGCTGGATGAACAGTAGACGGTGGAGGGGTGCCCGTGGAGGGGTGGTTGAACAGGACCCCGTGGTGTGCAGGGCTGGACGAACAGTAGACGGTGGAGGGGTGGTTGAACAGTAGCCGGTGGACTAGCGCACGGTGGAGGCTGGATGAACAGGAGCCCGTGGAGGAACAGTCGCAGATGGAGGCTAGAGGAGGTTGACGGTGGATGAACAGTAGCTCGTGGAGGCTGGAGGGGGTCGATGGTGGAGATGAACAGTATCCCGTGGAGTCCCGTTTTGTGGTACGCCACACCCCTCCCGATGAACAGGAGCCCCGTTTCGACTGTAGCGCTCCAACACAAGTCTGTTTCCTCCGTTTTGCGGTACGCCACACCCCTCCTGATCAAAAGGACCCCCGTTTCGACCATAGGAGGTTTGTTTCCTCCGTTTTGTGGTACGCCAGACCCCTCCCGATGAACAGGATCCCGTTTCGAACGTGGCCGGTCGAACACAGGGCTGTTTCCTCCGTTCTGTGGTACGCCAGGCCTCGTTTCCATCGCCTGTTCCGTCCAAGCCCTCCTGATGAACATGACACATTCCATTGCCTCCCCATGAACACGACGCATTCCGTTGCCTCCCCATGAACACGACGACGACGCTGTTTCTCCGTTCCGACCCAGCCATGTACACGAGCCCTGGCCGTATGTATCCGCGAGTAGGCGTTCGAGACCCCACCCGTATGTACACATATGTGGCCGTATTTTCTTTCTTGCACCTTGGCCACTGTACGTACGTGTAAATGCTACGTGCGCGCCTCTATTACGACACGTGTGTGCCTCTACTACGACATGTGCGCGCCTCTACATCAACCAGTATGTACGTACACGTTTGCGACCAAAATGACAACGCTACGTATGCTTCGACCAGGTGGGTCCCGACTATCAGGCACTTCCTTGCCTGCGAAGATGTAGCTGGTGGGTCCCAGTAGTCAGAGGGTGAATCATTTTTTTTTGCCCGGACACACTTCCTTGCGTGCGAAGATGTAGCTGGTGGGTCCCAGCAGTCAGGGGGAAACATTTTTTTCGTGAAATACGGTGGCCCGTCCGGTGGGTCCCGCTGTTAGGTGGAGGAATAATTATTTTGCACGTAATAAGGAGGCACTTCCTTGCTGCGGTCGTGGACCCAGCTGTCAGCCTCTCCACATACAGTCCACGTCGGATGGAAGCCGTTCCTTGACCACGTTGACCACGCCGCGCCGAGAGCACCAGGGCGGTGGACGACGGCGAGGCCTAGGAAGGGGATGACGCGGAGCCGGGGAAGACGCGGCAGTGGTTGCCCACGCGTAGAGGAGTACGAGGGTTCACTGGTTTGCTGTGGTGTGAGGCTGTCGTCGCCGCAGAATAACAGGGGGTGTGAGTGAGTAGAGGGATGGCCTGGCTAGTGGTGGGAGTAGTAGGGGGCGGTGAGGCCTCCGCCGCATCGCAGCCGGCCACGGGAGGCAGGAGCACGAGGCACGACCGGCGCTGGTTTGGGCGGCTAGAGCAAGAAGACTAGAGGTTGAAGAAGCACTACGGTCGTTGGATGGACATCGTACGGTCACTGGAGCTAGAATTGTGCATATTGACTAAGTTGACAAAGCCCTTCGTCCCCGTCAACTTAGTAGGCCCACAAGTCAGCCTGCCACTATACTGGGTCCCAGCTAACAGGGGGAGTATTCATTTTTTGTGCGTAATAAGGAGGCACTTCCTTGCGTGCGAAGATATAGCTGGTGGGTCCGAGCTGTCAGCGGCGGTAACGTTTTTTCGTGAAATACAGAGGCCCTTTCAGTGGGTCCCTGATGTCAGGTGGAGGAATCATTATTTTGCGTGTAATAAGGAGGCATTTCCTTGCGTGCGACCATGGACCCAGTTGTCGGCCTCTCCACGTAAAGTCCACTTCAGATGCATGTCGGTCGTTGACCACGTTAACCGGGCCGCGCCGAGAGCACCAGGGCGGTGGACGACGGCGAGGCCTAGGAAGGGAACGACACGGAGGCAAGGAAGACTCGGCAGTTGTTTCCCATGCGGAGGGGAGTATGACTGTACGAGGGTTTACTGGTTCGTCTGCCATCGCCAGAGAATAACAGCAGGTGTGGGTGAGTAGAGGGATGGCTAGGCCAGCGATGGGAGTACGGTGGGGCGGTGAGGCCTGCGCGGCAGCAGAGCCGGCCGCGTGGAGCAGGAAGAGCAGAGATTGAAGAAGCACGACGGCCGTTGGATGGCCATCTAATAGTCACTGCTTGTGCGTCAACCTTTTTTTAGGAAAGCCTCAAATCTGTGGAAAACAGCATACAACCCATTTGCAAATTCTGAAGGGTTTTTTTTGGAGCCCATATTATTTTTGTTAGCATTACAGCCCATATTGTGGCCATGGTTAAATATAAGTCTTTGTATAGATTCCACCATGGACTACATATGGAGCAAAATGAGTGAATCTACACTCTAAAATGTTCCTGGATACATCTGTATGTGATCCATAGTGGAAATCTCTACCAAGACTTATATTTTGGAACAGAGGGAGTATGATAGTAGTACATTATGTTCCTTGTACTGAAGATGAGCAGGGACATTTGCAGTGTAGAGGTCTATACGGTCGGTTGTGATGGACACTTTGAGCCTCTTTGATTCGTAGGATCTTGTAAACATAGGAATAGGATTTGTAGTGGCCTGCCCACTTGAATCCTATAAGAATAGCAAGGAAATGCGGGGAGCTGTGTCGCCTTTGAGAGTTACATTGATATTAACAGTACCGCACCTTCACTTGAAGAGAGCAGGTATCCGAAGCCTTTCTAGCCGTACCGGCAATACTAGCACATATATTCCAGCAAGTTCCACTTTGCTGATTTTACTCTGATGCTTAAGATTTTCCCGTTATATCTACACTATGATCTGTGTAGCTGCTTTGTGTCGAACTAGCAGCAGTCCACTCTTGAAGCTAAACACTGCAATGACTTACAAAATTGGCACCGAGGCATTGAGTGCCATTCTGGATGCAATGAAACTCATACGCTCCCCACCTGTTGATTCTTGTTCAGAATATCATCCTAATGACTATTCTAACCTCGAGGAGTCAAAGGCAGATGGCCTGTCCTGTTCACCCATCAAGGTGCCTGTTCTAATTTGGCAATGTTTTATTGATTGCGTGTATCTTGCATATGTTGTCTTGCATTTCTTCTACTTTGTTGCACCGCCATCTTCTTAGTTTACTCATCATATATGTCAAGATGCCATGCCCATCCATTATCAATACATATTCCATCTATCATCATACCATGTTTTTCCACTCAAATGTTGTTCTTGTGCATCAGACATCAAAAAGGAAGAGGGTGATTGCCGAACCTGAAGGAGCACCAGCAAAGTCCTTGAAAAACATGGTGGTGTCGGAGAAATCAGACAGCACCCCACTTATATTGGCTGTACAACTAGTGACACAAAACGTAGGACCGACTTCAGCAGACTGTACCCATACTTCACTGGCCACACCACTAGCCCCACCACACAGGACCAACACTCCAGCAAAAAGTATACCGATTTCATTTGCCATAGCACTAGTTGTACCATAGAAAAATCCCACTCCTGCAAAAAGTACAGCAAGTCCACTGGCCGAAGACCTATCCCAACTACAGAGACAGCCAATTCCTGCAGATTGGAACCCCATTCCATTTATTCCCAGTTTAAAAGACAATGCTTTCAATGTTGTTAGGGACTACATGCATATATTCCCATCATGGGAAGATTATTGTGAAGACAAACACCATTTTCACATCTTCCTATCCAACTTACGTGTAAGTGCTATTATTCATGGTTATTATTTTCCTATTTTCTGCTGATTGAACACATGAATGATTTACATTACATTGTTGTAACTAGGCGAGGGTCAATTTGGATAGTCATGACGAGCAAAGCTTGCTTGTGCTTTTCAAGGAAGCATCGTAGCAGTATCGGTGTTACCGGAGGAAATCACACTTTGATGGCAAGTCTATAAACGAATTCCTCGTGAAGTCTCCTATGCTAAATTTAGAAGACACTGAATGGAAAAACCTTGTTATGCACTGGTCTCGTTCCCAGGATGAGGTACTGCCTATGAAATCACATGACAATTTGAACTTCTACTTTTCCGCATGTGCCTTACGGATCTTTTTTGCAGGAAATATGCTCGAAGAAGAATTCTGGTTTGACAAGAATGACAGGATATCTCAAATATGTTGCCCGCTGCTTTGCTCTTGTTAGTACATGTTGTCATGTATCACTGTACTTGCATACATACCTGGTTCATTATGTGACAGCAGTATGCATGATAGTTTGCTTATCAATTGTTTGCTCCAAATTATCTGATCTGTATGAATGGTTACATTAGTGTAGAATATATCCAATGCCAATGTTTTTTAGCTCTGCATTGTTCTTGTAACTACATGCTGTCCTTTATCAGTGTACTTATAATGACAGGTAGTTATTCATGTACCATCACTCTGCAGCTTATTTTCCTTTGCCCTCCATTTTCTACACATCAGATCTATATTTACTCTTACCATAAGGTTGGTACTGAAGAAGTTTAGCTCTGCATTGCTCTTGGCTCTACCTTTTGCCTGTATCGCTGCACTTACATTTATAGCTACTTGGTTATGTAGCATCACTCTTCATCTTATCTTAAATATTCTGCATTTTTTCGTATATTATC
>NC_057806.1:14167354-14288584 GCF_018294505.1 Triticum aestivum | reverse complement strand
CTTTATAGAGCCTGTGTTCACCAATAATGTAAGTTTGTCCATCTCAAGCCTTGAAACTTTGTTGTATATATTTGGTTAGGCATGACTGCAACGGTTGTTTATTTTTGGTGTTTGCATCAAATTGCTTGTTTAAAGTTTATTATATGTAGTTCATAAACAAAAGTTCGTCCTTTCTCAATTTAAGTTTTCAGTTGTACAACCAAGTTCCTTCTTCATACCATGTAAATTAAACTATACAGAGCAAGTGGTCTTCTTTTGCACTGCATGTATGCTTCTATTCTTCATCTGTAATCCAGTGGTCTGGTGAACCTACCCACTACATCACAATGTCATATTCTGCAATGTCATAACTATGAAAAATATCATATCATTCTACTATTATTTAAACCATCTCTTTATTTGCCAATCTGAAATGGTATAAATTGACAGCACACTAACCATTGATACTTATGAGTTCTTGATCTGTAATCCAGTGGTGTCGTGAAGCTGCCAACTCCTTCACAATGTCATTTCCTGCCATGTCTTGACCTGAACAATACCATATTGTGTTAATGCAAATTTAAATTGTGTCACTTTATTTGTCAGTAAGAAATGTGATGAATTGTCAGCACTGATACTTTTATGTGCAAAACCTATCATCTTTCTGCTTGTTTATCTTTCAGAGTGAGGAAGATATAAGTGTTGAACAAGCGCAGTCTCATCATCTTGCTCAGCTGCTTGCGCTGCAGCTCCCTAGCAGGGCTAACCTTTCTTGAACTCTATTGAAGTGTTGTTGGTTTTGTATATTATTTTGTCGGCGTGTTTATTTGCACTGGTGGCGATCTTTGATGCCCAGTGTATGTAATATGTTGTTTGCTTGTGCTTTATTATCATAGTGGCGAACTTTGATGCCCAGTGGATGTAATATCCCATAATTTCTTTATTGTATAGTATAGGTTTTTTCTTATTCACGATGCTGCAGTTATTTTACTGTATATATATCATGTCTTCACAGTAAATCGGCCAAACCATAAAATTACGGTACATAATCGGGCCGTCATGCAATCACGATGTAGGTTGGGCCTGAAACGTGTCGATCAGCTCACGGGCCAGCAGCAGCCCGAAATGAACCCCGGCCCATGATTGTGTGAATCAAATCACAGGCTTTTAACAGGCCAAAAAATTGTCTCGGTCCTTGTTTGGCCCAATCAGATATCGGCTGCGAGCAGGCCGGATGCAAACTGGGCCGTAGTTAGGCCCAACTATATGACGGGATTTTAATAGGCTGAAATTAATACAGGGCCGAAATGTTAAACGGGCCCTTAACGAGCCAAAACTAATATCAGGCCGAATTACTAAGTGGGCCTTTAGCAAGTGGGCCCAAAAGCATAGTGTCTAGTTGACGGGCCGAATCTGATATGGGCCATAATTAGGCCCAAAACCTCTTAAAGGGTCGAACCTGATCTGGGCCGTAATTTGTCCTAGAATGTGGTAGGCTTTTAATGGGCCGGATCTCATATGGGCCACTATTAGGCCCGGAGCATGCCAGGCCATTAATAGACCGTACCAAATATGGGCCGGCATTTGGCCCAAAACATGGCAGCCAGTTAACGGGCTGGCCTACTAGGGTCCTCAAAATCTTGTGGGCCTACAACTTGGTCGGCCCATTAATGTCGGCAAAATCTCATGGGCCTTTAGCTAGGTCGGCCCATTATGATCCGCAAGAATTTTGTGGACCTTTACCTGGGCAGGCCTATTATGGCACACAAAAATCTTGTGGGCCTGTACCTGAGCCGGCCCATTATGGCCCGCGAAATCTTGTGGGCCTTTAGCTGGGCCAGCCCATTATGGCCCGCAAAATCTCATGGTCCTTTAGCTGGGCTGGCCCATTATGGTCCGCAAAATCTTGTGGGCCTTTAGTTGGGCCGTCCCATTTAAACTTGTTAGGTCGTGCCACGTGTCGACGTATCATAGGCGCCTTCTGTCCAGTGAGTGGATGACATCTCTGTCGACGATGAGCCGACACGTGTTTCCTCTAGCCAATGATGATTTTACACGTGGAAAATCCCCATTGGTCGAGGCTGTTAACGGGTTATCGGATCCAAACCCCGACCCGATAGCTTAATGGTGTTCCATTACGGTGGATGTCACGTGTCGGTCACCCTTGACGAAAGCACTTCTGTGACGCGCGATTTACCGTCATGGAAATGGACACTTCTGTGATGATAATTTTGGCAATGTCATGGAACACTTCTACGACAGCACAGGTATGACTATCTTGATTCTGTCATAAATTTGTCATGGATGTACATGCATGACAAAAAAGCGACCTACTGTGACAAACACGTATCATCACGGAAGTGTATTTTTTTGTAGTGGAGGATGGTGTGATCTGGATCTGAGGATCCCCGTCTCTTTAAATAGACGATTTACTCACATGGTTAGGGTGGCAAGTGTAAAAATGCCCCGACTTCTCGCATTCGCTCAACACGTGGAGGATAGCCATTATTAGGCCTAGAAGCCAAGGAGTGCAACATTCATGGGAAGCCGAACACTACTCGACAGGTATTCGGAATTTGGAGAAGAACCCGCCTTGTAATGCCGAAGATGATCTACGTGCTGGACTCATCGTCATTGAAGCCTGGTTCAGGGGCTACTGAGGGAGTACTGGATTAAGGGGTCCCCGGACAGCCGGACTATATCCTTTGGCCGGACTATTGGACTATGAAGATACAAGATTGAAGACTTCATCCCATGTCCGGGTGGGACTCTCCTTTGCGTGGAAGGAAACCTTGGCAATTCGGATATGTAGATCTCCTCCCTTGTAACCAACTCTGTGTAACCCTAGCCCCCTCCGATGTCTATATAAACCGGAGGGTTTAGTCCATAGGACAACAACAATCATAATCATAGGCTCGCTTCTTGGGTTTAGCCTCTACGATCTCGTGGTAGATCAACTCTTCTAATACTCATATCATCAAGATCAATCAAGTAGGAAGTAGGGTATTACCTCCATCGAGAGGGTCCGAACCTGGGTAAACATTATGTCCCCCGCCTCCTGTTACCATCCGCCTTAGACGCACAGTTTGGGACCCCCTACCCGAGATCCGCCGGTTTTGACACCGACAGTGACCAGCAGATATAAATCCCAAGTGACTCAAAGAATAGAGCTATGCTCCCCGGCAACGGCGGCAGAAAATAGTTTTGATAACCCACAAGTATAGGGGATCGCAACAGTTTTTGAGGGTGGAGTATTCAACCCAAATTTATTAATTCGACACAAGGGGAGCCAAAGAATATTCTCAAGTATTAGCAGCTGAGTTGCCAATTCAACCACACCTAGATACTTAATATATGCAGCAAAGTAATATGATAGTGGCGGTAACAGTAGCAAAAGTAGTAGTTTTGGTTTTATAGTGATTGTAACAGTAGCAACAGAAAAGTAAATAAGCGAAGAACAATATGTGAAAAGCTCGTATGCAATGGATCAGTGATGGATAATTATGTCGGATGCGATTCCTCATGCAATAGTTATAACATAGGGTGACACAGAACTAGCTCCAGTTCATCAATGTAATGTAGGCATGTATTCCGAATATAGTCATACGTGCTTATGGAAAAGAACTTGCATGACATCTTTTGTCCTACCCTCCCGTGACAGCGGGGTCCTATTGGAAACTAAGCAATATTAAGGCCTCCTTTTAATAGAGTACCAGACCAAAGCATTAACACATAGTGAATACATGAACTCCTCAAACTACGGTCATCACCGATAAGTATCCCGATTATTGTCACTTCGGGGTTAACGGATCATAACACATAATAGGTGACTATAGACTTACAAGATAGGATCACGAACTCACATATATTCATGGAAACATAATAGGTTCAGATCTGAAATCATGGCACTCGGGCCCTAGTGACAAGCATTAAGCATAGCAAAGTCATAGCAACATCAATCTCAGAACATAGTGGATACTAGGGATCAAACCCTAACAAAACTAACTCGATTACATGATAAATCTCATCCAACCCATCACCGTCCAGCAAGCCTACGATGGAATTACTCATGCACGGCGATGAGCATCATGAAATTGGTGATGGAGGAAGGTTGATGATGACGATGGCGACGGATTCCCCTCTCCGGAGCCCCGAATGGACTCCAGATTAGCCCTCCCGAGAGAGTTTAGGGATTGGCGACGGCTCCGTATTGTAAAACGCGATGAATCCTTCTCCCTGATTTTTTTTCCTCCCCGAACACGAATACATATAGTTGGAGTGAGGTCGGAGGAGCACCAGGGGGCCCATGAGGCAGGGGGCGTGCCCAGGGGGGTAGGCGCGCCCCCACCCTCGTGGACAGGGTGTGGGCCCCCTGGCCTTCATTCTTTTGCCAGTATTTTTTATATATTCCAAAAATAATCTCTATTGATTTTCAGGTTATTCCAAGAACTTTTATTTCTGCACAAAAATAACACCATGGCAATTCTGCTGAAAACAGCATCAGTCCGGGTTAGTTCCATTCAAATCATGCAAGTTAGAGTTCAAAACAAGGGCAAAAGTGTTTGGAAAAGTAGATACGTTGGAGACGTATCAATGATCATGAAACTTCAGATCAAGTCACTACCGAACCTCGTAGGTCAACCAGAGTATGGTTTGCACCAGAGTGGTACAGTAATCCTTTCTGGAAGTCATGTTACTAGACCATGACGAACCTAAGAACTATGAGGAAGCGATGATGAGCCCAGATTCCGCAAAATGGCTTGAGGCCATGAAATCTAAGATGGGATCCATGTATGAGAACAAAGTATGGACTTTGATTGACTTGCCCGGTGATCGGTGAGTCATTGAGAATAAATGGATCTTCAAGAGGAAGACGGACACTGATAGTAGTGTTACTATTTACAAAGCTCGAATTGTCGCAAAATGTTTTTGACAAATTCAAGGAGTTGACTATGATGAGATTTTCTCACTCGTATCGATGCTTAAAAGTCTATCCAAATCATGTTAGCAGTTGCCGCATTTTATGAAATCTGGCAAATGGATGTCAAAACTGCATTCCTTAATGGATTTCTTAAAGAAAGAGTTGTATATGATGCAACTAGAAGGTTTTGTCGATCCTAAAGGTGCTAACAAAGTGAGCAAGCTCTAGTGATCCATCTATGGACTGGTGCAAGCATCTTGGAGTTGGAATATATGCTTTGATAAAGTGATCAAAGCATATGGTTTTATACAGACTTGCGGTGAAGCCTGTATTTACAGGAAAGTGAGTGGGAGCACTACATCATTTCTGATAAGTATATGTGAATGACATATTGATTGATCGGAAATAATGTAGAATTTTCTGGAAAGCATAAAGGAGTGTTTGAAAGGAGTTTTTCAAAGAAAGACCTCGGTGAAGCTAATTACATATTGAGCATCAAGATCTATAGAGATAGATTAAGACGCTTGATATATTTTCAATGAGTACATACCTTGACAAGAGTTTGAAGTAGTTCAAAATGGAACAGTCAAAGAAGGAGTTCTTGTCTCTGTTGCAAGGTGTGAAGTTGAGTAAAGACTCAAAACCCGACCATGGCAGAAAATATAAAGAGAATGAAAAGTCATTCCCTATGCCTCAATCATAGGTTCTATAAAGTATGCTATGCTGTGTACCAGACCTATTGTGTACCTCACCATAAGTTTGGCAAGAGGGTACAATAGTGATACAGGAGTGGATCACTGCACAACGGTCAAAAATATCCTTAGTGGAATAAGTAAATGTTTCTCGGTTATGGAGGTGACAAAGAGTTCATCGTAAAGAGTAACGTCGATGCAAGCTTTGACACCGATCTAGATGACTCTAAGTCTCGATCTAGATACATATTGAAAGTGGGAGCAATTAGCTAGAGTAGCTCCGTGCAAAGCATTGTAGACATAGAAAATTTGCAAAATACATACGGCTCTGAATGTGGCAGACCCGTTGACTAAACTTCTCTCACAAACAAAACATGATCACACCTTAGTACTCTTTGGTTGTTAATCACATGGCGATGTGAACTAAGACTACTGACTTTAGTAAACCCTTTGAGTGTTGGTCACTTGGCGATGTGAATTATGGGTGTTAATCACATGGTGATGTGAACTATTGGTGTTAAATCACATGGCGATGCGAACTAGATTATTGACTCTAGTGCAAGTGGGAGACTGAAGGAAATATGCCCTAGAGGCAATAATAAAGTTATTATTTATTTCCTTATTTCATGATAAATGTTTATTATTCATGCTAGAATTGTATTAACCAGAAACTTAGTACATGTGTGAATACATAGACAAAACAAAGTGTCCCTAGTATGCCTCTACTTGACTAGCTCGTTTATCAAAGATGGTTATGTTTCCTAACCATATACATGTGTTGTCATTTCATGAACGGGATCACATCATTAGGAGAATGATGTGATGGACAAGACCCATTCGTTAGCTTAGCATTATGATCATTACAGTTTCATTGCTACTGCTTTCTTCATGACTTATACATGTTCCTCGGACTATGAGATTATGCAACTCCCTAATACCGGAGGAACACCTTGTGTGCTATCAAACGTCACAACGTAACTGGGTGATTATAAAGATGCTCTACAGGTGTCTCTGATGGTGTTTGTTGAGTTGGCATAGATTGATATTAGGATTTGTCACTCCGTGTATCGGAGAGGTATCTCTGGGCCCTCTCGGTAATGCACATCACTCTAAGCCTTGCAAGCATTGTGACTAATGAGTTAGTTGCAGGATGATGCATTACGAAATGAGTAAAGAGACTTGCCGATAACGAGATTGAACTAGGTATGAGGATAGCGATGATCGAATCTCGGGCAAGTACCATATCGATGACAAAGGGAACAATGTATGTTGTTATGCGGTTTGACCGATAAAGATCTTCGTATAATATGTAGGAGCCAATATGAGCATCTAGGTTCCGCTATTGGTTATTGACCGGAGATGTGTCTCGGTCATGTCTACATAGTTCTCGAACCCGTAGGGTCCGCACGCTTAATGTTCGATAATGATTTGTATTATGAATTATGTGATTTGATGACCTAAGTTTGTTCGGAGTCCCGGATGAGATCGGGGACATGACGAGCAGTCTCGAAATGGTCAAGAGGTAAAAATCGATATATTGGAAGGCTATATTCAGACATCGGAAAGGTTCCGAGTGATTCGGGTATTTTTCGGAGTACCGGAGAGTTGCGGGAATTCGCCGGGAGAAGTATTGGACCTTATTGGGCCATACGGGAATAGAGGAGGCAGGCCAAAGGGAAGGAGGTGAGCGCCCCCCCCCCCCATGGGTCCGAATTGGACTAGGGGAAAGGGGGCGGCACCCCCCCTGCCCTTTCCTACTCCCTCTCTCTTTCCCTCTTTCTTCTCTCCTACTTCTGAAAGGAAAAGGGGAATCCTACTAGAACTTGGGACTCCTAGTAGGACTCCCCACACTTGGCGCGCCCTCTCTAGGGCCGGCCTCCTCCTCCTCCCTCCTTTATATACGTGGGCAGGGGACACCCCAAAGGAACAACAGACAATCTCTTAGCCGTGTGCGGTGCCCCCCTCCACAGTTACACACCTTGGTCATATCGTCATAGTTCTTAGGCGAAGCCCTGCGCTGGTAACTTCATCATCACCGTCACCACCCCGTCGTGCTAACGAAACTCTCCCTCGGCCTCAACTGGATCAAGAGTACGAGGGACATCACCGAGCTGAACGTGTGTAGATTGCAGAGGTGTCATATCTTTGGTGCTAGGATCAGTCGGATCTTGAAGACGTGTGACTATATCAACCGCGTTGTCATAATGCTTCCGCTTACGGTCTACGAGGGTACGTGGACAACACTCTTCCCCTCTTGTTGCTATGCATCACCATGATAGATCTTGCATGTGCGTAGGAATTTTTTTCAAATTACTGCGTTCCCCAACAGGGATGACCCTGGCTTCTATATCCTATGATGCAAACAACCATTTTATTAAACAGAAATATGTAGCCATCAAGCATCAAAAGATTTACATCAAAACATGACCATGTCGATCAAAAATGCGCTGGTATGGTGTTACGCTCCATTGTCATTCCTAAATCTTGAACCCAGGTGTTGGTAGTGAATTGGCCCTTTTTCGATAGTTAAACACAAAATGGCCTCAATCTAAAAATATTTCACAAAATGGCCCTCTTTTGCATGACGCCCGGGGCTAGGGCGTCGTGCTAAAGACCATGATGCCTCGGGCTAAGATGTCATGGTTGTGACATGTAGCATGGCGTCCCGGGCTAGGGTGTCATGCTAAATAGCTTGACGCCCTAGCCTGGGGCGTCATGCTATCTAGCATGACGCCCTAGGCCCGGGCGTCATGCAAAAGGGCCACTTTGTGAAATATTTTCTGAATGAGGCCATTTTGTGTTGAACTTTCAAAAAAGGGCCAGTTTTGTCCATTTCCACGGTATCCCTAATAGCCAGTTGATTGTCTCCACTCTTTCTTTTTTTTGGTAGTATGGGCTGGATTCAATGATGGTAGCTTGCATCTAAATAGAAGCTATAGCTCAGGAGATAATCCCCCAAAAATATTGACAAGTTGATACGAAAAGCATGTTAAAATATGGCATGTGTAGCTCGATTTTTATTCCCTTTATTTGTTTTTGTGAGGAAGCTGGTTTTTCGTTTAATCAATTGGAATTAGAACTTTCATTGTTTGAGAGTATCGCTGCTTGCATATGCAAGTGCCGACACTAATGTTTCATGTAACCTCTAATCCCATGATAATCCACAACTAGAGGTTCATGTATAGGCTACCTACAAAGATATGCATCATCTGATATCACAAGCGCTCCAAAGTGACATGTGAAACAAATGATGCATCTGTAGTCCTACTAGAGTTATATTGTTCGGAACTTCCCAATGCCTTTCATGCCTAACAATGATAGAGTAGCTAAGCAAAGAATTGAATGAGGAAGTGCTTGAGTGTAGTGAGTGGCATGGAGGAGCAAGCGTCCCTAAATATAGTGGGCAAGGGTAGGAAGATGTCTTCTGGATGCTCATGGGGAAATGGGCAATATCTATGCATGATTTCTTATATGCAAGTATGCAAGTATACTATCATGAATACCCCACAAATGGCATTTTTTCAAAACTCTTCGCTCTATGGCTCTTTATTCAATTGGCAAAGGCATATCCGACCACATATTGCGTGTCAGAAAGCCAGGGATTACATCGAAGTTCACTACATAATCATCAGACTTTAAAGCTTCTTTAGCTAAACTATGAGCAACTGCATTACCCTGTCATCGAGTAAAAAGAAGCTTGAATCCCTGGAAAGAAGAGACAATCTCTTTCATCTCACACAAAATGTGGTATCCTTGAGACTTCTCCGAGTTGGATTCCCACAAATTCTTGACATCTTGTCAGTCCATTTATAGTATCACGTGATGCATGGACTTGGACGACGCAAGTAGCAAATCATCTCGACAGGCTACTACTTCAGCTGCAAACGGATCAATAATGTGGTCATAACAGTCTCCCTTTGCTGTCAGAAAAACACTCCCATGGTCGCGAGCTCGCATCCCAACACCTGCACTATGGCCATCAATGGAACCATCAGAGTTTAATTTTAGCCACCCTTCATCACGTAGATGCCACTTGATCTCTTGTACCGACGAAGCAATTCTTTCAGGCAAAGGAAGCTCTAGCCCCGGTGTCGGTGCTAAACCAGCATATCTAGATGTAGGGGTCCTAAGCTAGGTGTCTTGAACCGATGGTAACATAGATACAGGATTTTACCCAGATTCGGGCGCTGAGGAAATAGGTGTGGGATACTCTTTTCCGTGAATTGTTAATCCCAACACCTGCACGTTGGCTGGCAACATCAATGAAACCATCAGAGTTTAATTTTAGCCGCCCTTCATTAGGTGGACGCCACTTGATCTCTTGTGCCGGCGGAGCACTTCTTTCAGGCAAAGGAAACCCTAGCGCCCGGACAATCTCATCTATCATAAAGCATGGATTGTTGTAGCAGGTATTGAACCTCTCCATGGGTGCAATTATTCCTTGAGTGCCAAATCGCCCACATGAAAGTAACAATAATCGCAGAATACTCCTTTGGAACCATCGAATGGATATCATGTAGTAAGGAACTTTCCCTCATGTTCACAAAGCCCACCAAAAAGTGTCATCTCTGATATGGCGCTGGTGGAGCTCTCAGTGGCTTGGCAGTTTCCCTTGACCACTCTCCACCAGAAAACACGGATTTTGGGTAGGACATTAAAAGTTTACAAAGAGATATCCACACACTTTCACTACCAACGGAACCTTCAACACCCATATTATCATTATGGGTCATTTTACAGTGCATCCGGATGATATGGACCATCCGTCGGAGCGAAATCGATGGTCCAGATCCGACGCAATACACTGATGTCACGTGTATTATATAAGACCCCGAGGGGCATTTTCGGGAAGAAAAAATATTTCGAACTGATCTGATTTTCCATCCCAAATATTTCGAGGGTATTTTCGGTATGAATTTGAGGGCTATTTTTGGTTCGATATTTATCCCGTTCGCTAGGGTTTATGCCTCGTCGCCGCTACGGTTTTGATCCTCGCCAGCAGGATCTAGCCGCTCGTCACGGCCCCTCCCTCCCTCGTCGCCGGCAGGATCTAGCCACTCGTCGCGGCCCCTCCCTCCCTCGTCGCCGGCAGGATCTAGCCGCGTGTCGCGGCCCTTCCCTTCCTCCACCCCAATTCCCTCGCGATCTCGCACCGCATTTTCAACGAACACGAGAGGAGGCCCACTGCCCTCCCCGCGGCGGCCGCCGGCGAAGAGTTGGTGCCATCTCACCTCCTAGTTCTCCATGCAGGTGCCTATAGCCACAAGGTTATAGGCAACCTCTTTCCCACACCCCAATTGGTTGTTTGTGTCCTCTACATATCATTTCTCATCCATGGCTGCAGCTTTGATCTGGCCATGCATCTCGTCCGATGGCAAGGTAGTTGGGTATGGATCATGTTCTGCGGGACTAGATGAAGCCGGCCGCCGGCCTCGACGGCCAGCCCCATTCGTCCACCCCCGACTGCTTGATCTACGAATGTTCAATCGTTGCATTCAACATGTATTCTTTCAATTTGGCTGGTAGGTGAGATTTGGAGATCAATGGAGATGATAAGCTATTAATTTTGGAATGTACTATAAACAATTCATAGCTTATGTTGCTCAATATTTATGATGCTCGCTTCTTCTTGTGCAATTGCTGGACTGGGATCAACAGACTTGGCATGTGCTTTATATGAAAAATTAGATTCACATGGGATATCCACCTTTTCAAGATTGCTGTTAAGTCTTATTATGATGTTTTAGCCTTGTTAAAGGGAGAGTAATGGTCCTCGCAAAAAGCAGAGAGAAAGGAATGAGCATTCGATTCTTCCATATGTTGCATTTCATTCTTCCGTGTTTAGTTATGTCCAACATTTGTTACATGCACACACTTGACAAGGTTAGTACAAGTAGTAATTTTTCTCTGTTTTGCAGGGCTATGACAGAACATGCTATGTGATTCCCTGAGGCAGGATGGATGTACCATGGCCACACCACTGTGCTCCTGAAGGTGATCACTTCAATTCAGCATTGCAGCACCTGCAGAGGCCCCCTATGGTATGTGCTTTTACTCTTGTTATCCTATGCTCTATTTTTTGGCTTTGCGGCCTGCCTACGAGACATAGCTGGGATTGCGTGTTGAATCAGGCAGTATTTTTGACTTCTGTTGTGAGGCTATGCTCATGCTTTAATAAATTTTTCTCTCGTATGAAAATAGACATATCATAATCCATTATTCTTCTAGGGTTGCCCCAGGCACCATTATTGTCATATGGTAGTAAAAAGCAAATATAGATTTCTACGAGATCCCGTAGAGACCAAATTTATTTCAAGCAAAATATAGTAACCAATATTATTGAAGTTTTACAACTTGACTCATGTGCAATGGACTAAGAACACTGCTAGGAAACCTTCTTCGGGACTAAAACCCAACCACACCTTACTCTATCGCTTTATGGCCAATGTACACTCCACATGTAAGAATGAACCACAATGATGGACTAACTGCTTGCATCCTCGTCGTCTTCAACCGCAACTGCATCCGATTGCCTAGCATGGTACTGCCTGAACCTAGTCCCGTATTTTATTTTGTTGTAGGGTGAATCGACAAGCACAACAAGTAGCTCTCTTCTGAATTTGTCGATGTAGGCCTGCATGCGAGGATATGTTAGTATCGTTCCATATGTTTCAGAAAATGACAAAATTTAAGGTGTTACTTTACGTACTTCGTCATATTGCAACCTCAGTTGTACTCCCATAAATAATTCGATGTTCTTCAGCATGTACAGTGCACTACAAGAATTGCAACATTTTATGTTGTTAGATCAGCATTTCAGATATTAACAATCTAAAACAAAAACAAAAGCTAATATTGTTGACTGACGTCTCATCGGATTTTGGCACATTAATATTCTGTACTGGCCATTGCGTCACGTTAATGTCTTCCCATGCATTGCTTTCAATCCCATTGACTCGCATTGGTGCTCTCAGATGTGCTTCCATCCCACGTACCTGCAAGCCCAATGGGATGAGAAGTTGCCTACGACTAATACTTACATACGATGTTAAATCCTTTCTTATAATTAAATATGTTGAAATTCTCACCACATTATTTACTTCTTTGGGTATCATATAGTGGAAAAGTGAATCAAGAACCTGAATCTCCTTCCTTATGGGGTTTACGACCACAAGGAACCAGTGGGTGTATAAACTTTTCGTAGGTAGGAAAACCTGGAGTGCACAGATAATTAGATCAACGTGCATAGTAATAAAAAAATCTGTTTTACGTCAGCTTAATATACCATATCATGTTTCAGGTAGGTGGTTCCTTGTGTTGTTCCAGGAATGCCTGCCAAAGCATCCTCGTAGCACTCCTCTATCCTACCATCTCTTTCGAACTTAGCGACGCCGGCCACCCTCTCAATGTAAACCAGTTGGACGTCCCTTGTGTCAATTGGTTGATCATTACGCATGAGCTGGATCGCAGCATCAACCACCTACAACAATAATCAAGTTAATTGTATTGTACAAAAATGAAACTTCATAAACAAATTTGTGAAATACTATCTTACTTCGCCACCCAACCATACGCCATCTTCAGATTCATGTTTATGGGTGAGGCATTGCAAATGCTTTGATAGCACGACAATGTCATCAACTAACAAAATTTGTTTTTCACGATTTGTAGTGTTGATCAGTGACGCCACGAAATCCTGTCGAACCACGTCTAGCTGGTCCCTCTGGGTTTCAGGAACTTCTGACCTCTTTTTTAAGTTGCTAGAGCCGATTTTCCTCTTTTTACTGTTCGTGTCCTCGGAATCATTTGTACACTCTGATGGAGTCTTTTTTTTCTTTTTTCTTCTCATTGTCGTACGAAGCATACTCGTCATTCTTAAATAATTGCAATACCACCCTTCTCTTTTCTCCCCCATGATTTGGTGGCGTCGATCCAACCACACTTACTTGTTGCTGCTTTTCAAATGATTCATCATGGCTGTGATCATCTGTGAAGGCACGGGGCTCTTCAGGATCTCGGTGATCTCGTAGCCTTCACAGAGTGCTGCTTACTCCGTCTGTTGAACGGATTCTGTCAGACGAAATAAACCGCGTGTTAGCCTTTAGCAGATTCTTGCTCAATTATAGGTAAAATGTGCATCACCTGGAAATCTTCAAGGCTCGTGGTGGCTTTGGAATGCATTTGCTTATCAAAACTAGGAGCTCCCTGGATATCATCCACCTCTTTCAAAAGCTTATGAATACCACTGAGATCCTGTTTGATATTTGCAGCAGCTCTTTCGAATGCTTCATCATGTACGTGGAAGATCAAATGTTATTTCTGAAACGACAATGATTGTTTCATAATTAAGTTAACATGCGTATGTCAAAATCTTCATCAAGGTTCTTCATGGGGGGCTCCATGTCATCATTTTTTATTCCCTGCTTATAATCGTGCTTAGCATCGACCTCCGTGACATCCTTTTGTTTCCCCTGGTCAGAAGCCTGCTCAGCATTCTCAACAGAGGCCTCCATTGGTTGTGAAGGTGCCCCGAGGTCAGATAGATGTATGTCGTCCACTCCTGGAAATATTCCATCATGTTTTTTCTTTAAAAAATACATGTTAGTCTGGGGTGTTTTGATAGTAAACTAAATTAGAAAAAAAACTTGTACACGTAAATTTCCAATTATATATACTAATCTCATAATTCTAGGCTTACCTTCAATTCTTTGATGAGGTCCTTCGTGAGCTTGCCATTTGTACGGGTACGCCTAAGGCACTCATCCATTTTCTTTTCAAGGGTGCACATCCTATGGTTTTGTTCTGTACCAGACTCCCGCACGAGGGAGGCAACTTCTTGCAAATTAGTCAATACACGTCCAATGAGTACCTTAATTTGAGACTTTGAAACAGTTAGAATCATATAACTTCATACTAGTTGGAATGTTACAATATATATTTGTGCCTTATGTAACTCATTTACCTGAGCGCCAGTCTTCGGTTTGGCTAGCGTACCATCTCGTGCTGGAATGAAAGGCCTCATCAGGTCCTCAACATACTGCAGTTTAGTGTCGTTAGTATGATTTAGAAAATATATATGTTACATAATCCAGGCAATGTGCTGACATTTTACCTCTCCAACTCCCAGATAATTATTCTGGATTATATTGTCAACCTTTTTTGCCTTCTCCTCGCTCTAGTTCTGGATCAGCGGCCTTAACCTTGATTCATACGAGATGCTAGAGTCCAATTGGTGCACTATGAACTTCTCGTAGTACCATGTCTGCATGACAACAAAAGCAGTTTACAAACATTCCCGTACATTATGTAATGTATGTTAGGTAACTGATAATTGTACCACTACGAATTACCTGCAGCAGTGGTAGATTCCCCTCCAGAATTGCCTCGCCATTTACAAAATTCTTCACGCTATCCGTAAGATAGTCAAGCGTTAGCTGTCCAAGATTTGTGCCATTTATCATCTCAACGTTTCTAACAATACTAATATATTTGTTATCCACATACTCCTCTTTTTTCGGCATACATATTTTCCTATGGTGTACAACACAAATGGCCTGACAAAATTTGGTGTGCTGTCGACTTTCATCTTGGCTAGCAATCCTTTGAAAGTTATTTTGGTGTCATTACGGTCTTTCAGTTTCTTCCACAACTCCATATTATCATCAAGATTTGAAGGGACGTTCTTATTGCCATGGCAGGGCATGCCTGTTATATGCGCTACATCTTCTAGTGTGATCCTACATGGTCTCCCATTGATGATAAAGGCATCCTGCTCTGCATCATATGAATTAGCGATGGCCAGGCAGAGTACACGTCTAATTTTGATGCTAGGTGTCTTGAGAAGTCCACCCACTCCTATCAACTGGATGTACATCCTTTGTTGCGTGTTTAATCCGTTTATGAACTCCTCATATGGCGGCAAGGAAGCATCCTGGGTTCAATGGATGTGCAAGTGTGATTAGATTCAGCATGGTATACAATTTAAACACTCATACAGACGAATACAGCTTATATATACCAACATAAAAATTGTGCTCTATGCTACTGCATGAGGTACAAGCATGCTGAGTTCCATGTATGTGCAAATACTATCATGTGATTCAGCTTGGTTACGTTTGAACGGTCATCTAAGGTAATCTCCATTGCAAGGCACTTATCTGAAATAAAATAAACATTGGAAAATAAAAAACTATCCAACCGTGGTCTCCTCAACTCTAGGCGCTAATCATGGTCAGTAGTATGGAATTAAAACATGGGCCATCGATGCCTTCCATGACTCGTGCGGAACGAAAAAAAGAAGGCAAGCGCCCACTGCACTAATTGGCATCGACAAGACCAGACGCTAAGATTTAGCCTGGAATTAATCAATGAACTGCCAATCTGGTAGGAAACAAATCCTAGCGCCCTCCCCTAATGCCCCCAACTTAATTTGTTTAAAAACATGCTGAGTTGCATGAATATGCAAACAACGAGTGGGGTCGCAGCAAGAGATCATGCGAGGAAGATCGTGGCACGAAAAATAGCAGCGGCTGAGATCGTGGGGAGTTACCAGAGGATTCATGTTTGGCTCCGTCGTTCGGTCTTGCTGGATTCCTGGGTTGCTCCGTCCTTCTGTCTTGCTGGTTTGGGCGGCGCAGAAGGACGAACTATGATCTACGAGGTTTCAAAGGATCCCTATTTATAGGGATCGTAACAACCCGGGCATATATCTACGTATAGATTTCTTTGGTTGGAGGAAATCAAGGGAGGGGACCCACTTGGTTGAATATTAGGGGGGCGTGGAGAGTTTAGCAAAGGTAAGTTATGGTTTAGAAAAAACCAAGGTAAGTTGCGTAACAACATGTAGGTCTCCTGAGAATCACGATCATCAAAAAGATATCATTCCCATTTCTTTGAAAATCAGCCAAAAGAACTGGACCGCTTTTATTATTGCTTATAAGTAGTTCACTGGACCTCTTTTAGGATGAAAACTGGTTCTAAAGTCAACTAAGATTGAGTCTTCACACGTGAAGTATTTTACTCTCTTGTGAAGCTATTTTATTGCCCATCCGATCTTGCATGCCCATGCTCATACCTTTTTTCCTTGTATACGTGAGACCAAATTTTGTTAATAATACTGAATCATGTCTGGTGCTGCTCAATATGGCACGACACCATGGTTTTCACTTCGGTGAGATTTCGATGAAATAACCGAACCTCATTCATTTCAGCACTCACTGCAATATTTGCCTTTCAGCCAAAATATTTCAGCCTCACTGAATTTCGGCCAAAATATTTCAACACTCGCTGAAATTTTTTCTAAAACTTCTAACTAGCGATGTTAAAAAATCTGAACCTTCTAACTAGCGATGCCAAAATATTTTAGCACTCGCTGAAATTTTTCTGAAACTTCTAACTAGCGATGTTAAAAGAATTCTGAAACTTCTACCTAGCGATGTTTAAAAAATTCTGAAACTTCTAACTAGCAATGTAATTGTTCTGATTCTTGTCTAGACTCCGACGACACTTACATATAAATTTAAGAATTCGGTTAACCTTCCTAAGCTTCAAAAGTTCTGGTTGAAAAAAGCAAATATATGTTTCAGCGTCTCACATGCAGACCAAATTTATTTCAAGAATAGTATTTGGAACCAGTACTGTGAAATATTACAACTTGATTAATCCGCACTGGACTATGAACATGGCTAGGAAACCTTCTTCAAGAATAGTATTTTATTGCCCATCCGATCTTGCATGCTCAAAATCATACCTTTTTCCTCGTATCTGTGAGACCAAATTTTGTTAATGACGCTGAATCATTTCTGTTGCTGCTCAAGATGGCATGACACCATGGTTTTCACTTCGGTGTGATTTCGATGAAATAACTGAACTTCATTCATTTAAGCACTCACTACAATATTTGCCTTTCAGCCAAAATATTTCAGCACTAACTGAAATTCTTCTGAAACTTCTAACTAGCAATGTTAAAAAAAGCTTCAAAAGTTCTGGTTGTAAAAAGCAAATATATGTTTTAGCGTCTCCCATGCAGACCAAATTTATTTCAAGAATAGTATTTGGAACCAGTACTGTGAAATATTACAACTTGATTAATCCGCACTAGACTGTGAACATGGCTAGGAAACCTTCTTCGGGACTAACCAAACCACACCCTACTCTACTGCTTCATAACCAAGTGTACACTCCAGATCTAAGAATCAACCACTGCTGGACTAAATGCTTGCATCGTCATGATCTTCAATCGCAGCTGCATCTGATAGTCTAGCAATGTATGTCTTCAGCCTTTTCATGGACTTCAATTTGTTGTAGGGCGAAGTAAGAAGGGCAACATGCAGCTCTCTTCTATAATTGTCAATGTATGCCTGCATGGGAGGATATGTTAGTATCGTTCCATATGTTTACAAAATTAATAGAATTTTAGGTGTTATTCTACGTACTTGGTCATAACACAGAGTAAGATCTTCTCCCGTAAAGAATTCGATGTTCTTCAGCATGTAGAGTGCACAAGAAGAACTACAACAATTAATTCTGTTAGCACCATTTCATGTATTAAAAATTCAAAACATATTGAGAAGCTAATACTGTTGACTGACTTGTTATCTTGTCTTGGCACAGGAACATGCTTTACTGTCCATTGGGTCACGTTAATGTCTTGCCATGCATGGCTTTGTGGTCCATTGATTCGCAGCGATGCTCTCAGATGTGCTTCCACCCCACGTACCTGCCAAAGTCCATGGTATGAAAAGTTGCTCACGGTTCAAGGTTAGGTATGATGCTAAATGATGTGTTATATTGAAAGACGTTTAAAATCTCACCACGTGAACCACTTGTGTTACTACGTAGCTGAAAAGTGAATCAAGAATCTGAATCTCCCTCCTTCTGGGGTTTACGACCACAACGAACCAGTGGGTGTTCGCCATGTTCATAGGTAGAAAAACCTGGACAACAAAGATGATTACATCAACATGCATAATGATTACAAAAATAAATGTGTTTATGTCATGGTTAGGTGCTACTAGATCATGTCCGAGGTAGTTGTCTCCTTTTGTTGTTCCATGACTGCCCGCCAAAGCGGCCTCGTGGCAGTTCTCTACCTTACCATCTCTTTCGATCATAGCAACGTCGGCCACCCTCTCAATGTAAACTAGTTGCCCGTCCCTTATGTCCTCAGGATGATCATGACGCATGATCTGAATCACAGCATCAACCAACTAAAACAAAATTCAAGTTAATTGTACTGTGCAAAAGAAAATTGATAAAATAATTTGGCAAATATCTTACTTCGTCACCCAACCATTTGTCATCTAAAACTCCATCTGTCATGGTGAGGCATTGCAAATGCTTCTGTAGCAGAACAATGTCATCAATTACCACCAATTGTTTATCAAGATCTGAGGTGTTGACAATTTCGGCCAAGTGATTCTGTCGAAACTTGTCAAGGTCGGTCTCCAGCCTCGAAGCACCTGTTTCTGTATCTTTAAAAATGCTTGCACGGTTTTTCCTCTTTGTATTCTTTGTGTCCTTGGAATCGTTGGTAGACTCTGATGGAGTCCTGTTTCTCTTTTTCTTCTTATCACTATCGTACAGAACATAATCTTCATTGCACAATAATGAAGATGCCACTCTTTTCCGGATGCTCGTACGAGTTGGTAGCATGGAATCAACCACGCTATCTTGTCGCTGCTTTGCTAAAGAATCATCATAGTTGTCCTCATCAACTGGGAAGACATGTGTCTCTTCCGGCTACCTTATTGCCTTAGCCTTGGCAGACCGGTGTTTGCTTTTGGTACCTGCCTCTCCCCCCACCTCAATACTGACATCTTCATCATCTTGATCTCTTCTTTCTTCAGACTTTCGCACATTCTCATTGTGCCTCAAATTCAGAGGATCCTGTGATTCGAAATAAAGCACTTGTTAGCTACGAATCTTCATTAACTTAAAACAAAATCAGTTAGATGTGAAATATGTATCACCATGAAAGCTTCAAGGCTTGTGGTGGTTTTTGAATGCTTTCGCGATTGCAAACTAGGAGCAGGCTGCAAATCTTCAGCTACGTTCTTCATGGGGGCATCCATGTTATCTTTTTGTATTCCCTTAGCAGAAATGCCTTTGGCAATGACCTCCGTGTCTTTTTTTGTTTCTGCTGGTGAGTAGTATTCTCTCCTAGGACCTCCATTGGGTCCGCAGGTACTCCCAAGTCATATAGATGTATGTCCTCTACTCCTGGGCGATCAGCATCAAATATTCCATAGCGGTGGTTCTTTAAAACAAATGTGTTAGTGTGGAGAGTATTGATAGTAAAACTATTTATAGAAACTCATAATTGTATACTTACATTGAATTCTGTGATGAGGTCATCCGTGCGTCTGCCATTTGCAACTGTACGCCTAAGGCACTCATCCATTTTTTTCAAGGGTGCTCATCCTATCAAATTGTTGTGCACTAGCTTCCCGCACAATGGAGGCAACTTCTTTCAAATCAGCCAATACACGGCCCATGAGTGCCTTATCCTGCAAATTACAAGAAGTTAGAAGCATATGACTTCGATTGTACTTGCAAAGTTACAATATATATGTGTGTCTGATGTTCATCATTTACCTGACTGTCAGTCTTTGGTTTGACCGGCGTCCCAACTGGTGGCGGATTGAAAGGCCACAGCAGGTCATCGACATACTGTATGTTAGTGTCGTTAGTATCATTCAAAACATATGGTAGATAATCCCGGCACACAGTACTAACACTTTACCTCTCCAACCCCTATATAATTTTTGTTGATTATGTTGTCAACCTTCTATGCCTTCTTGTCACTCCAGTTTTGGATCAGCGGCCTTAACCTTGATGCATACGAGATGGTAGAGTCCAATTGGTGCACCCTCCACTTCTCGTAGTACCATGTCTGCATTACAACAAAAATAGCTTAGAAAATTTTCCATAAAATTAAATGTATTGTATGTTAATAATGATTGTATTACTTGCAGCAATGGTAGGTTGCCCTCCAAATTTGCTCCACCGTTTACAAATTTCCTGACGCTAGTCATAAGATGGTCAAGTGTAAGTTGTCCAAAATTGGTGCTCTTTATTGTCTCAACGTTTCTAACAATCCCAAGGTATCTGTTGTCCACATACTGCTGTGTTGTCGGGCATACATATTTTCCTATGGTGTACAAGACAAATGGCCTGACAAAATTAGGTGTGCTATTGCCTTTCATCTTGGCTAGCAATCCTTTCAAAGTTACTTTTGTGTCATTGGGGTCTTTCAGTTCCTTCCACAACTCCAAAGTATTGTTGTGATTTGAAGAGACGTGATTCTTCCCCATGCAGGGCAGGCCTGTTATATGCTCCATATCTTTTAATGTGATCCTACATGGTCTCCCATTAATTATAAAGGCATCCTGCTCTGCATCATATGAATAAGCGATGGCCTGGCATAGTAGACGTCTCATTCTCATGCCAGGAGTCTTGAGAAGTTCACCCAGTCCAATCAACTTGATGTACGTCAGTTGTTGTGTGTTTAAATCTTTTATGAACTTCTCATATTGCAGCAATGAAGCAACCTGAGTTCCCTGAATGTACAAATAGTCTGATTAGATTCTGTATGGTATTCATTTAAACATGCATAGAACCGACTAGATGTAATCTATGCCAATATCAAAATTGTGCTCTACATTACTGCATGAAATTATAGAGCTTCTAGGCCATATAATGAACACCACACATACAAAAACAAGCTATCTCTGTCCGCAAATTGACTGATAATAGTATAGATTTTTAGTACAAAGAGCAGACTTTGTTCTATGTACACTACTAAAGTTTCAGGCGTCACGCTTCCGAAAATAATTGCATACATGATCACAAGATCAATAGTTTATAGATAATCACCATACTAGGAATGTAACATGTGATCCTACTGTCCATCTTTCTCTTTAGTTTTCTCCTTTATTTATCATCAACCTAAAATTTAATATAGTACATACATTTGATGTTCTCAATGCCAAATAAGTGAGGCGTGCAACTTACATACAAAACTACTTTGTATTCTGTCTACTGCGTATTTGATCAGGCATTTAGGAGTACTACGATTATTTTGTTGATTCGGTTGCTGGTTTTAAACAAAGTTGAATTACTAGTCGTTCCTTTCCATATCATTGCACGTAGAACTTTCCAGCATGAAAATTAGCGCAAGTTTCATTACAGAGAGAGGCATTCACGACTAAAAAATAAGAGAGGAAGGTATCCACGATCTCCCTTAAGTTTTGCTAAAGCACATGTAGATGTGCTCTAAGTATTGCTTATCTAAGTCCTATGTCATTGATTTTATGCTAAGATTCGTGCAAGCCTTTCTAGACACACCAATCTCCCTTCGGTAAAATAGGGATAGTTCATTATGGTTGTAACTAAACGAGATCAAAAAGAAGTGCGCCGTAAATAATGGGATTGCATGCAGACTTGGGAAGGAGGGTGTATACACAATACAAGGATCTCGATCATTACCGGAGGATTCTCTCGATGGCGACCGGCTCCATTGTCGTTCGCTTTCATCTTTTGATTCGCCGGCTTCTCCGACGTGCCCTTCTCTTTCGTCGGCTTCTCTGACGTGCCCTTCTCTTTCATCTCAGGATTCGCCGACGCAGGCTTTGAAGATGACGGCTCCGTCGGCTTCACCGACCTGGGAGCTACTTTGGGCGGCGAGGGGTGGTAATCCGGTGTAGTCATGGAAGGCTAGGTATGGGCGGCGTGGGGTGGGAGGCGTGGGGTGGAAGTATACAATCTATGCCGTGAAAAGCTTCGTATTTATAGGGGATTCTCTACCAACCGATCACAAGGAAATATTGGGAATTTGGGATCTCATGAAGGGGTAGTTTAGATCACGTAATGTTTATGTATAGGGGATTCTCTAACAACCCACCACAAGGAAATATTGGGAAATTGGGATCTCGCGAAGAGGTAGTTTCAGATCACGTAAAGTTTTTTGAGCTATATTTTTATTTTGAGAATTTTTAGCAAGTTTAGATCAGTAATCTCAACCGTGAAGCGTTTGGGCTTCTTGTGCTTTCTTATACGGGCCTATGGGTGAGCCCATTTTAAATGTGAACATGACAAAGGAAGCGAGGACTCCAGCAGGAGGGACGAGCCCCGTCCCAATTATTTAGGATGGGCATGCGCGAGGGCGCTTCGTCCTCACTGCCACGATTCTCCAAAACCGGTTCCTCTGCCTCTGCGTCCTCTCGATTCCCTCTTCCTCTGCGTCGCCCACTCTCCCAACAATCTGGCTTCTGGAATGGTGGGTTCTCCTTCCTGTCAATTTTGTTAGTAGTTCTCTAGTAGCAGCACATACGATGGCCTTCTTCTTGTCAATTTCTTGTTCTCCTGCTTCTTTATTTTGTGCGCACAGATTCATCTGCCTGCAACATGTAGTCCGTTGCCTTATGAGAATTTTGCACACAGATTCATCTGCATGCAACATCTAGTCCGTTGTCTTGTCGATTTCTTGTTTTTCTCCTGCTTCTTTAGTTTGTACACACAATTTCATCTGCATGGGCGATGAAGAATTCATAGATACATGTTTATTCTTGATTGTTTATGCAGTTGTTTAGATAAATATTTCAAGAGCGTAAATTTATATTGTTAATTCGCATATACTCCCTCTGCAAGGAAATATAACAACTTTTGGTTCACTGCTTTAGTGATTTCTTTACAGAGGGAGTACTTGTTTAGTTTAAATTGTTCATGCACTTGTTTACATAAACTTTCAATAGCGCCAGAATTCCTATACTATCTGCCGTCATATTCATCTCGGCTTATTGTTATCATGTTATTATCATGCTTCATGTCTTATACTGGTTTCATCAATTACAGTCCTTCGGCATGGAGTTCAAGAATAATTATGATGCTAGGGCAGATGGAAATACCGAAATTTATGTGAAGTACACGAACAAGGCTAGCTGTGTTGAGTACTGTATTGGCAGATTCAAATACTGGCTGCGGAACGACGACCAGAAGATAGTTGCACTGGATGTGGAGTACACCTGGCCTCGTTGTCCGACACAGATGGCGGCCGTGGTCCAGTTATGCGTTGGCATCTACGTCCTCGTGTACCACATAAGCATTGTTGATGAGCACTGTGGCCTGCTTGCCACCTTCCTACTCGACGAGGAGTACACCTTTGTTGGGGTGGACATCGAGAATGACAAGAAAAAACTCAAGCATGTTGGTCTGGTGGTACAAAACTTTGTGGATATCCAGAATATGTGGAGAGTGCCTGATCCAGTGACGATTAAGCCAAAGTATGGCTTGGCTGGCTACGCTGGTTCCATCATCCACCACAGCTACAACAAGATGAAGGACGTTCTCACAGAAGATGACCACCATATGGGCAGAAGCGCCCTTGCCCTTGAAGAACATCTATTATGCTTCCATGGACGTGTATGCCACCTACGACGTATACAGGCAGTTGGTGAACTTCCAGAAGGGGTTCGAGAGTCAGCGCCAGCATCTCGCCAAACCATCCAGGCGGTCAAAGAAGTCCGGAAGGAAGAATGAATCAACATAAAATGTTTCTTCTATTTATCTAGCTGATAGTCTGTAAATTTATTATACTGCTAGTAAGTCGTAAGTTCAAATTTCCTGCAAGTTGAATCATCCTTTATTCCAGCTGTCTTGCCTAATTTGATCCACGTTCACGAGATATTATACTTAAGGCGTTTATTTTGTTTCGGTTTCGCTAGCTATGATACAGAATGCGATAGCCATTTTTACCAAAATATTATTTCAGATTTATAATGAATACACAGAATGCGGTAGCCATTTTTTCCAAAAGATTATTTCAGATTTATAATGAATACTGTTCTCAACTGGGTTTGAATAGAGAAATTTTATTTTTTAATTGCATAGAGAAAGTTCATTTTTTTAATCAAAAGAAGGGTCGCCCCCTCTGATTTTCCATTAACAGAAAACACATGGTCTTTCAAGCCCCTGATACAAACTACAGCTAGAAACTAAAGTATCAACTAGCAGCACAAATCATACATGGTAGCAAGCCCAGCCAGACTTAACATGAAGGTCCAAAAAATAAAACTACAGCAGAGATGCGCAGGCGACACCGCAGTACCCTGTGACTCCACACTTGTGATGAACTGTACAATTCACCTGCTACATGCTCTAGTGTGCGCATATAGACCATCATCACCTCTTTGCTCCCAACATCAGCACCTCTTTGTTTACCACCTTCATCTGCAATATAGACCATCCCATGATCCACAAGCAAATTAGCTAAACAAGAATCATAAGATCACTATACCATTTATTTTGTAATCTCACATTATTCCTGCATTGCCAAAGAGTCAAGAACACAACTGATGCCCTTCCCGCATCTCCTACGCAAACACTCATAGGTAGTTCTACCATCTTAACTCCATGATTTAAAATATTAATAAAACCCCCTTAACGATTCCATTTGCATTACCATCGTTCATGATTATAGCCAGGGAAACAGCAGAAAATAAAGCAACCACCTATGAAAGACCTATTTTGAGTCCTGAATAGGGCCGAATCCTAGCATTTACTCTAACTACAACATGTCCTCCTCTCATAGTCATCATCATCCAAGACATAATGAAGACGTAACCCCATAGATGCATAACTGCTATCACAATAGTTTTCACACTATACCTAGTGTAAAGGACACTCTTGCGTTGTCATGCTACATTTGTGGCTCCTCGGTCAGCATGTTCATAACCACCTCGATATGAAGATCTTCAAGGGTGGTGGTCTTGAAACCGAAAAGAACGGCTTTATGAACCTTAAGCTCTTCATTGTCAACAAAATCACTCCATCCCTTGCCGAAGATGATGCGGCCATCATCACACTCGTGGTACTTGACCGGCATCAAACTGTCCTTGCACAGCCGAATGCCAGCAAGCCCATCTCCCGGTATCTCCCCATCTCCTGGGGTCTTCAGGGCGTCGACAACTTTCACCGGTAATCTCTGTATGCACCGTCATAGGAAGAAAAATTATCAAATATGTGAAGGAGCAGTAAACAAAAGGATCTTTAGCTACATATACATATATTGCATAAGGATCTTCAGTTATGGGAAACAAAAGGATATGCAAAAACACACATCAGTGTATTCACTGGTTTCAGCTACAATAGCATATCATTAAACTTTCTCTCCATGAAAAAACAAAGAAAATTGCATACAAAATAGAAAATACTAGTACACCAAAAACATACCATCGTCTTTCCTCCTATGTTCGACTTGGTGAAGCGGTGGACAAAAAATGCACCTATATAACCTTTCTTCACCGCCAAAAGGTCATGTAGGTTACGCTCCTCTTGCTTCGTAAGATTAATTCCCTTCGTTATGGCAGCTAATTCTAGAGGATCTTTACACTTTTCGTTTTGATCGCATGTCCTTGGCAGGTTGCAGCAGTACACCATAGGAATGTCTTCAGTCAAATCGAAGGAGACAAGGTCACCTTCTCGCAGGTCGAAGTCTTCAACAAACCTGCACCAGTTTTCACCACAGATGATCGCCCTTGAATTCCCTTTGTACACGCAAAATCATACATGCGGCTCCCTCTCGCGTGAAAAAGCAATGAGCTGTCTGGGATGGTGCTGAACTGGTGCCTTGCGTAGCATGGCACGATCTGTAGATGTAGAATTTAATTGCTATTTATTTCCTACATATTGTTAATCTTCAAAGTAGAGGGGAACAAACACAGTACAAGTAAAATTGACATGATTATTTATACCAGAGCTGAAGTGTCCCCATCTAGCCTGATGGTAAATGTCAACCCATCTTCATTGGGCCTGTTGTAGTCATGTCGACAGGTTATGCACACCACCTGTGTAAACAAAATAAAATGAAGAAAAGCAAAGGATGAGAATTTAAGAAAAGGGCTTATGCATGTAAACACACTAGGAAATAATCATACAGTATAATCAATGAAGGTACTGCATCAGTAATCAACAATCATACACTTGAACTGAGCGGGTGGCTCGCCCTCCACTCCTCATAACCCCGCAACGCAGCGCGTGCCCACCACACCACAGCTTGTTCAGACATGTCCTTCTCTTCATCCTCGACCGGTAGCATGGGCTCACCCCGAGCGTCAACGCGCGGCATTGGCCCCTCCTCCTCTGTAGCACAACTAAGGTAGTGTCTGAGACTGAGCAGTAATCTCTGAGAAAAGTCCTATGAAAACATAAATCCTACTACTGCTGTTACTCAGCCCACCCAAATGTACACACGCACACCTTCAACATACAGCCCATCTACATACAACCGCATCCAACAATATGGTCCTTGAAAAAGAAAAGAAAATCCATTCTGGACGGACGAAGGATCGTCAGGGTAACCAACTCAATTAGCCACTTGTCTGTCATGTTGGAGAAAATGAACTTACTTCACTTTTTCCGGGTACTACATAACCACACAAAATAAAGACTAAAATAATTCCTAAAAACTCTGATATATTGTACGCCCTCACATTTATAATCTTTAAAATATGAACTAATTTGGGCAATAGAATTAATAGTTTATTGTTATTTCCCTACAAAGATACAAATATTTGGATCAAAATTGCATATTCTGCAAAAAAAACACTGCAGTAAATATTATTCTGAGAAATGTTTAGTTTGACTTGCAATCTAGGACTACAGGTTAATGGCTGCCTTACTAAACCCAACCTAATTTCAGCCTAAAAAGGAATTTAATCCACTAGCCCAGCTTATAAGTTTTGAGCCCACCCTCTGGTTTCTTCCTGGATTCGCCACTTCACAAGGCCTATATTTTTTAAAGTTTTTAAAGGATTGTTTGCTGAAATTTGCTGCTATTGTGTTACACATCTGCACTTGCTCATTGTTATGAAAACCCTGGAATACCGAAACCCTAAAAAAATACCCAGCTAGCCACCGATGTAGAAAACTTCCTTCAATCTCTGCATCGCCTTCCACCTAACCTCCAATTTAAAAATCCTAACTATCTAATCCCTGACTTTGAAAACCATATCCAACTCCCGAAACAGCAACACAACAAGGAACAAAGAAGTCGAAGATTACAAGTTAGGGTTTCTCACTTCAACTAGTCGCCGGTAGTCGCTAGGTGCTTGCTGACGGCCTCCCAATCTCACTCTGCGCTCTTCTGCTCCAACCGTCGAGAGCGGCCAGGCGAGTAGGCGGCGGGGTGGTTTGTGGGGAGGGTGGGGGTGAGGGGGGCGGGGGTGTGTGGGCGATGGGGGTGATGACACGGACCCTATCCGTGTCAAGCTTAGAAAATAATGGCCCATGGGTCCAGTTCGTAAAGAAACAACCAAACATGCCCATAGGCCGCTTACCAGTCACAAAGTAAAACCCTATGTTACTAATACAAAAAACACAAAGCAAAATCCTTTTGTCTAAAAAACAAAAACAAAGGAAAATCGTACAAAAGAGGGAAATCCATTTTGGGTGAGTTCAACGTGAAGGTGATGGTGAGAGGCTCAAGGAGGAGTTTTGTGTGTTTACAACACCTTTGTTTTAGAGGAAAAAAATGCACCTTACAATGTGAAATTATAAAATCGTTATTAATAAGTGCTTAAAATTCCTTATTTATAAAAAATTATTTCTTTCCAGAAAAAACAAACTTCAATAATGGGGGTAGGTAATTGTGTTGCCTTTCTCCCCCCCCCCCTCGCATATTCGGGCCATTTACCGCATTTCTATGGTTGTAACCTCGAAAGTTCAAGATCTTATGCGGCCACCATGAAATCATAGCAGGGATTGGGATGAGTGCCCCATGTTAAGCTCTTTGGTCCATATATGTGCCATATGCTACCGACGGGAGGCGTGGCCTCGAAGCCGTTCTCTACGGCTATGATGCCCGTCTGCTGTCGTTATAATCAATGCAAATTCGTGAGGGGCTAAAAATTCACCGGAACGTGTGTGGTGCCATCGAGAGAGAATGCGTCCGGCCTGTGAAAGGAGTGCGGGGCCCGTTCCTTCATTTGCCTCAAATCTCGATGCCACATGATGTTAGACCTAGTAACCAAGGCATGTCTCATGCATCGCACTCAACTGGACCCACAACATGCATGCACACATTTCCACGTATGAGTCTAAACGGCGGGGATGCATGGATCGGGGACTGGCGTAAGTGGTGTGAGTCCAGTTTGGATCTAGCTACCAAGAGGTAACGCATGAGTGTAAATGTCTACCAAGAGGATGCATGTCCACGTATGAGTCTAAACATCTACGTGATGCTCCACACGTGGGTCTAGACGGCGGGTCTGCATGTGCTTTGGATATAGCTACCAAAAGGTAACGCGTCCAGTTTGTGTCTAGGCGGTGCTTCATGGGGCCTGGCGTGGTCTCGTCGTATGACCCATGAAGGGTGTGGTCAAACATCGAGAGCGGCACATATAATCCCTAACGCGGGCTATGTGGAAGGCATGCCATATCGCATGCTGGATGTAGCCAATGGAGGGAACGAGTTCGGCATGCAGATGGAGTATGGGGCCCATTCCTTCATTTTCCTCAAAATTCATTGCCGCTTCATGTAGGCCCTATCCAAAAAGGCATGTCCAGTGCATCACACATAGCTGGATTCACACCATGCATGCACACTTGCCACGTAGACACCCACCGTAAACCTTTAGCCAAGTTGACCCACACCATCCATCCACCCTTGACCCCACCTCGGTTCGTTGGATCTCCGACGAGTCCTTTCCCTCGGTATGCCAAGCATGTTAAAACGACACACGGCTACACGTCTTGCACACCAAGATTTGTGCATCATGCACTAGTGCCAACAAACATGTCCAGCTGAGCATCTTTGCCCATTATCTGGATCGAGGCGGCTAGTGGTGCATGTTGTCGGGCCGGTTGCCTAGCGGTGCATGCTATGGGTAGCCATGAATCGCATCACATCGGATCAAGATTCCCCTCTCTTGTACCGGACGTCGGAGTAGCACACATGCATGGTAGAAGAATCTGTGTGGTTGATGTGGGAGCTTGGATGAGACGCCATGGGATAGGTGCATGCTGAAGTTCAAGATTTAGGAATTGATAACAAAATGAAAATGACAATTCAATTGTTTGTGCAGGTGTACAACATGTATTAAGGAAAATGTGGAATATGACACGTTCACATGCATTTTGGCAACAAGTGCACTTTTGGAGGGGGGAAAACAGGTAGCCCCCGTCCCTCCCACGATTTTTGTCCCATGTATTTCGCCACAAATATTGGAGGAAAAAATAAAAATGTATTTTCCCCTCAAAAAACGACTTGGGAAGAAAATATGAATAACCATATTTAGCTACTCCGTGGAGGTTGTCCCCCAGAGGGAGATTCGATCTACCTCTCCTTGATTTTAGGGTGAGTTCAACGTGAACGTGATGGTGAGAGGCTGAAGAAGGAGTTTTGTGCGTTTATAACAACCTTTGTTTTAGAACTGTATAATAATAAATGAAAGAGAATATGTGAAAAACAAAAAAGAAAAAGGATATGCGTACATGATGGGCCAGCCCAACCATCTACAGGGACGCGTGGTCCAGCACACGGGTGAGGTTCGCCTAGGATAGCCCAACAAAATTTGGCCCAACGTTGAGACGCACCGGGCGCAACTGGCGGGTGGTGGGAGTTTAGTCCCACCTCGCCAAGCGAGACGCGCACGCACCTACTTATATACGCGGCTGAGATACCAATTGCATGAGCCTCTCTCACTGAAATGGCAAGTTCCCTATCCACTTCTGTGTATGCCCTGTGGGGCCAACTAGCAGGTGAAATCAACGTCCCACGGGCCTGCATCCTGGCCCATATGGTTGTTGGGTTTCTAGTCGTATGCAGGCCGTGGGGTTTGATATCTCCTGTTAGTTGGTGGGCTTTTTCTTTTCCAAATCACCCAAATTTTTTTAACACAGTCACATCCATGTAATAAACATGATTATCAAAGAAACTTCAGCAATAATGAAGTTTACACTGTCCCCTTAGGGTAAAGTCAGAGGTATGTACCTGAGTTTCACTGAGCCACTATAAATTATATAAAATTCTAAAAAAAATGGAAAACTTTCAAATTCCGTCTATGTTTATGAAAAGATCATGTGTACAAAATTTCAGGTGATTTGGATGTGGTCGAAAAAACAACCTTGTTAGAAAAACTCGCTTAAGTGAGACCAAACGCTCCGTTTGTAATGAAGTGATTTTTTTTACCATCTCCAAAATAACCCCAAATTTGTTGTACACGCTGCCATAAATGTAACAAACACGATATCCAAAAATAAAACTCAAAATTCTTAGGATTACACTGTCCCCTTATGAAAAATTTTGTGGTAAGGCAAGTGAGGTAGCTCATGACCATAGCCATGGCATCCATTGTTCAAATGGCCTCAAACCGTTCCCCTTTACCCAAATTGACCCACACCATCCATTCACCCTTGACCCCACCTTGGTTCGTTAGTTCTCCAACCAGTCCCTCCCTTCGTAAGCCAAGCATGTCAAAGCGACACACGGCTACCCGTCTTGCACACCAAGATTGGGCATCATGCACTAGTGCCAGCAAACATGTCCAACTGAGCATCTTTGCCCATCGTGGACACTACCGCATGGTCTACATCGTGGTGGCTAGTGGTGCATGTTGTCGACTTGGTTGGCTAAGGGTGCATGATATGGGTCAACGTGAATTGTATTGCATCACATCTAGATTCCCTTGTCTGGTACCAGACGCCAGAGGCCCGAAACAGCACGTGCATGGTACAAGAATCTGCACGGTCACTGGCGGAGCTTGGATAAAACAAATTTGACCTAACTGACATGGGGTAGGTGCATGCTGAAATTCAATATTTAGGAATTGTTAACAAAATAAAAACGACAATTCAATTGTTTGTACAGGTGACACGTTCACATGCAATATGGCAACTAGTGCACTTTTGGAGGGGGAAAACAGGTGCACTTGTTCCACCGTGCCTCCCACGATTTTTCTTCCATGTATTTCGCCACAATATTGGAGGAAAAAAGGAAAGTGATTTTGCCTCAAAAAACGACTTGGGGAGAAATTCTCAACTAACCATATTTAGCTACTAGCCACTACTAGGGAAAAGCCTATACACAGAATTTTACCAGTAGCGCTGTACAAAATCAAGCGATGCTGCTGTAGCAGCGCGCGTAAATAAACCGCGCTACTGCTATGACTTTAGCAGTAGCGTGTACTAGCGAAAAGCGCTGCTGCTATGTTTGAACTGGGCGCACATGGCTAGCCCAACCTAGCAGTAGCGCGTATAATGGCCCAGCGCTACTGCTAATCTCCTTAGCTGCAGCGCGCTTACGTGTAAAGTGCTGCTGCTAACGGAAATAAAATAAAGTGAAAAACAAGTAGAAAAGTAAATGAAAATGAAAGAAATAGAAAAAGGAGAAAGGGAAAAAATAAAATGTAAAGAAAAAAGGGAAAAAGGAGAAAGGAATAGCAGTAGCGGGTTCTGCAGAAAATCGCTATAGCTGCAGTGTGTATTCCAGAACACGCTGTAGCTAACGTAGCAGTAGCGCCCTTTCTGGAACGCGCTACTGGTACTTCTGACTTAACCACATGTTTCGTCCTTCCCCACGGCCACTTCATCCCCCAAATCAACTCCACTCTCGCCGCCGCGCGCTCTCCCCACGCTGCCCCCGACCCCAGATTCAACGCCGGCCCTGCCCCCGACCTCAATGCCGCCCGGGACGCCGCCCCCGACCCTGACCTCAACGCCGCCCCGGACGTCGCCCCCGCCCTCCCGACCTCAACGTCGCCCCGAAGCCCCGACCACGACCTCGACGCCGCCTGCCCCTCCCTCGTCGCAGGCACCCGAGGTGAGCACACCTGCTCCTCCCTCTCCCCTACCTCTGCCTAGGGTTTCTACCTCCATCAAATTAGTTAGGGTGGAAACGAATCGGATGCGGATGCGGCTCAAATGAGTTAGGGTTCATGTAAGGGCGGAAACGAATCAAATTTCTAAGATGAATCATAAAACGAGTAAAATTTGACCACTTATTTCACTTTATAGTTGGATAATTGGAATATCCGCTACCACTTTCCACCCTTATAGGTTCATCAAATTAGATGGTAATTAGGGCAGTAGTTCTTAGGTACTAATTAGCTAGTAAGAACTAGGTACTAATTAGGTATTAGAATATTTTTATTTATAGTAAGTTTATTTTTAGTAAGAAGTAGTTGAATTAATAGAACTAGTTAGTAAGAACTTGTTGCTATTTTTTTAGTTAAAGAAATTTTCCTGCATCGACGTGGACGATGCCTATCCCGCATCCTCGTCTTCGAGTCAGCGGAGGACAACACCTGCTTGACCAGATGGGCCATGTCCGGGACTGGGCTCCGCCGGGGTGGTACTGGGAGGCGCTACATACCGGGGGCGCAAGTTGGTGAGGAGCCAGCATGTCATTGACCCGAACCTTCTTTGGTGGCGGTCGCGTGGGCCAGTGACGGTCCAGAGGCTCGAGGACTCCGCGGAGGTGGTGCGTCACCGTGTCAGTGAGGAGGACGCGCACGTCCGTCGCTACTTGTTTGCGTTGGAGCACAGGTTCTCCAATACCTGACAGGTTCTCCAGGGATCTCACTAGAGCTATGATCCCGTGATGGTTCCTTCTCTGTGGGTGTCCATCGCCCGCGCCGATACCCGTCATGTGCTAGGGTTTTAGTTGTACTAGTGATGTTATACGTATGACACTATTCGGGATGTATTAGTGATAATATTCGACGATGTACGGACGCATGACATGATTTACTTTTGCTTATTGAATGCATGCTAATTTGAGTCTTATAAGATATTTTGAAATGTATATCTTGTGTTGCTCAATATCCAAGTGGCCGGTCATGTTTGCAGGTTACACCTCCGAGTGGCCTATGTTTTGCCGGAGTGTTGATTCATTTCCGTTCCGGCAAATTTCAGGCGCTCGATATATCCTATTTTAGCAAAGGTCATGCCGGATTTTTCCGTGAATTTTGGCATGATTTTTGCCAGAATATGTAGGAAATATCGAGTGCCTCGGATTTGTGTGTTGAGTATCCTCGTAGTTGTCTTCTATCGATTTTCAATTAATGTTTTAACTATGAACATAGGAAATGTCTGACGACAAAAAGGATTTTGGTATTTGCAAATACTACGAAGACGAGCGCGGCCTGTGCGACGGAATCTTCCTAGATTATGATAGGCGCTTCAGCATCAAGCTGGACGAGAACTTCGAAGTGGATACAGTAAGTCACAACGACAAGTCTTTTTTCGTAATTAAGCATGACATTTGCTTCAACTTATATTTTTTTACTATTCTACTAGCGTATCCCCTGCCATGCAAGAGTTTTTGTATTGGATAAGATAGGTTTCAGTCATACTATGGAGGTAAAGAAAGTTTATTTGAAGACCAAGCATGGTTATATTTCCCATGCAAAATTATACAATTTAGACGACTACACCTATTTTGGATGCAAAACATGGCGAGCACTATGCAAGACTTATGCATTTCAGCCTGATATGGTTATCACCTTTGATATTCGTCCGGAAGATGATATTGAAGGTAATACCGACATCTGGGTCGATGTGCAGATGCCTCCAGTTACACCAAAATGTAAGTTTCTCAACCATATTTATGTCTTTAATATTGTTTATTCAAAAATAGTTGACAACTAATTTGTATTGTTAGCTTATTTTGGTGCAAGCAAACATGTCCAGCGCTTGGTAGACAGGAGCTAAGTCATTATGTTTCATGGCTTGAGGATCTTGATACCGTCAAGACAAATTTTCTTCCTGGACTTAGAAATCTTAGTACTGAAAACGTGCGACCAATAGTGTTCTTCATGAACTACGGTCACATCTATTTAGGAAGGATGGTAAGATTTTTACTATTTGTCCTTAGTGCATCTTTTCCATACATTATTTGTGAAGCTAAAATTCATTGCTAAGTATGTGACCATACGATGTTCTTCAACAGGGACTCCCAATGAATGTTGTGCCTTATGGGATCGAGACTAAAGGTACCATGAGTATTATTAGCTTACGGCCAAGATATCCTACATGTTACTTTAGTGCATTCAAGATCAGCGATGAATGCTTAATAGTGCAAGACTGGACCAGATATGTGATGGGGGGGCGCAGACAAGTACTAGGGGGCAGCAAACAGATGTGCTACCCAAAATTAGGAGACAGGTTCATCTGCATGCTCCAACTTGATCAAGGAGGAGAGCTACACATGTTTTATGTTGTTTTACCTAAGAGAGAGCAGCAGGAGTGATTAGCTAGAAATGAGTTTGAGGATGATGATGTGCTACACTATTACTATGATGATAAAATAGCTAGTATTGGTGGTAATGGCTGATGATTATTATTAGCTAGTGTTAGTGGTGATTAAATAAATATTGTTGGTGCTAATGATTATGATGATGATTAAATAGCTTGTGCTGGCGGATTAGATTCAAGTGGAGGCAACATGTGGTGCACATCGAAAGTACTACTAGTCCAAACTAGATCAAGTTTGGATTAGTAGTATACTTTTGACATGCACCACATATTGCCTCCACTTGAACCTAATCCACCTTCATTTGACACACTGTTATGGACATAATGATGTAAACCTCATAACTGGTATTGTACCAATATTTGTACAATGGCGCATAAATACACTAAAAATAAAAAATAAAAAAACAATACTAGTAGCGATGGAAAGAAAACACACTGCCAGTAGTTACATTAGCAGCAGCGTGGGAGTGAACAAGCGCTGCAGCTATTTGTCCTAGCAGTAGCGCGTGCGGCACGCGTTACTGCTAAGAAATAGCTGTAGCGCCTTATTAGTAGCGCGCCTACCCGTGCTACTAGTGAGCACAAAACCAGCGCTACTGCTAGGGTTTTCCCTAGTAGTGAGCTGGAGGTTGCCCCCCGTGGGGAGATTCGATCTACCTCACCTTCATTTTAGGGTGAGTTCAACGTGAACGTGATGGTGAGAGGCTCAATGTGGAGCTTTGTGCGTTTACAACACATTTGTTTTAGGAAAAAAATAAGCACCTTATAATGTGAAATTATAAAATCCTTATTAAAACATGCTAAAAACCCTTATTTTAAAAAAACTTGTTTGTCTTGCCAGATAAAACAAACATAAAATTATGGGGATCGTTTATTGCGTGGCCTTCCCCCTCCCCCCCCCCCCTCCCTCCCATATTCGGGACATTTACCGCATTTCTAGGGTTGTAACATCGAAAGTTCAAGATCTACGGCGGCCACATGAAATCATAGAAAGGATTGGGATGAAAGCCCCATGTTAAGCTCTTTGGTCCATATATGCACCATATGCTACCAAAGGGAGGGGTGGCCTCGACGCCGTTCTCTAGGCTATGATCCTCATCAGCTGGCGTTATAATCCATGCAAATTATCAAGGGGCCGAAAATTCACGGGACCTAGCGCAAGTGTAATCATACGACCCCTAGAGGGTGTGCTAAAACATCGAGAGCGGCATGCGTAGGCCCTCACGTAGGCTGTAGGCAACTGGGGCCATATCCCATGCTGGATCAAGCCACAGAGCGGGAATGCATCCGTCCTATGAAGGGAGTGCGGGGCCCGTTCCTTCATTTGCCTCAAATCTCAGTGCCGCGTGATGAGACCTAGTAACCAAGGACCGTCCCGTGCATCGCACTCGGCTAGAACCACAACATGCATGCACACATGGCCACATATGAGTCTACACGGCGGGGATGCATGGTTCTGGGGCTGGCACAAGTGTCGCGGGTCATGTGTCTAGGTGCTACTCCACTTGGGTCTAAACAGCGGAGGTGCATGGTTTGGATCTAGCTACCGAGAGGTAACGCGCCCAGTTTGTGCCTAGGCGGTGCATCACGGGGCTGGCGTGGTCTCATCATATGACCCATGAAGGGTATGGTCAAACACCAAGAGGGGCATGCATAAACCCTCACGTGGGGTAAGTGTAAATGAGGCCATATCGCATGTTGGATATAGCCAATGGGAGGGAACCAGTCCGGCATGCGGATGGTGTGTGGGGCTCATTCCTTCACTTTCCTCAAACTTTGGCGCCGCTTCATGTGGGCCCTAACCACAAAGGCCCGTCCCGTGCATCACACTCACCTGGACCCACACCGTGCAAGCACACTTGGCCACGTAGACACACACCGATAAACCTTGACAATAGCTAGGGTTTAATAATTATCCATTCATTTTATCTAATCGATACAACATAGCTAGCGATGAACAAAAAAGCTAGTAGATGCCATGTGAAATTAAATGTGCCAATTGTCCCTTCTAGTATTTTTTTTAGTAGTTCTCCCTTCTAGTATTTAGTAGTACTGCGCAAAACAAAAAAACGTCCCTCCTATTTTGCTGTTTTTTTAACACACTATTTTGGTGTTCGGCTTATGTTGCCACGTTTGTGGACCGACATTGTGCACTTTTTCTTTTACTTGGTTGGTTGACTGGTTGGTTCGGGCAAATCTCTGGGTGTGCACGATGCTGTATATGTGCATGTTTGTACCTAAATTTCAAAAGTGACGAATTGTGCGTGGCCTTGACCTCTCTCTACCAATCAAATTGAATTTTCACTCCCCACATCTCGCTCCCGCCTCCAGCGCTCGATCGCCTCTGCCTATCCACCCACGTCTTCGTCGCCGCCCACTACTCGCCGCCGCCAAAAAGCCCACATTCTTGCCGGGGAGGATGATCCTACCTGCCGGGAGAGGGTGCGTGGCTGGTGCGCTCCGTGCGGCGGATGTGGACCCCATGAAGGAACTGGTCGACAAGGACGTTGCCGCCGCCGATTCGCAGCCGCAGCTGGTCCAACACAGCACCAACGACGACGAATTGGTTAGTGTCTGCAGATATTAACCCTAGAAGTTGCCTTCTCGAGGTTAACCTTAGAAATTGCTCTCTTGTTATTCCTCGCTATTCGTATAGACAATCGTACTGTTTGCCTTTTTTTTATTAATCGTACAGTTATCAGTCCTAGGGTTTGCAAATTTAGATGAATGGATCATTTGTATTCCATTTTATGCCTGTCTTTCATATAACCAAAGTTTTAGGAAACCAATACAAAGGAAAAACAATCTATTACCTGCCTTTGATATAATGTACAATTTGCTGGCATGAGAGTTTTTTTCTTCTAATACCAGATTGCAGATTTGGAAGAATGGGAGAACTACCTACAGCTGAGGGAAGCTTTCAGAAAGAAAATCTTCAAGTGGCTCATCGCTGCAAAGATTGTGTACTGGCATAACGTTCTCTATAAATGCCCGTTCTGCAGGAAAGAGAACCAGCATTCCAAAACCACAGCAATTGCAGCTTACAAAAAGAGGTGGCATCTTAAGGCAAAACCTGCTGAGTTGGCCAACAAATTGGGGAGGATGAAGACCTAAAAGCATATAGTCATGTTTGTTTTTTGTGTCCTATCGACACTAAATGTAAAAAAAATATGGGCCCACATGAACAAGTATCAATCTTTATCTCCTTCGACGATCAGTCCCACATTGGCCAGCATGAACAAGTGTTGATCTCATTGGACTTACATCCTGGCAAAATTCGGTGTCATTCTGAACCTGCTTCATGGGAGGCCTTTCGGGACGGGAAGGGTCCGTCTCGAAGCATGTTTTTGTCGACATCCTTGAAGTGGACCAACAACCTTGTACCAACATGACTAGCATCATTGCCAAGTTTCGTAGCTTTTTGACATTGTAAGGATTATCTAGGGCTTTCGCATCGATAAATCATACTAATACTTACTTTTTTTCTGCGCCTGTTTTTTTTCTGCGCTCGAGGGTGGGCTGCCATGCATCGTGTAGTTGGGCTGTGTAAAGAAGCCCACCCGTTGGACCAAGCGATGTCCGCCGCTGTTGCATGCGCCCGAGCGAGCCTACATTGCATGTGGTTGCATGCATGCGTCCGCTTCAGCCTACGTTGCATGCGTGCACATACACGAAGGAGCACGCGCCGCAGAGCCGCCCCGGTTGACCCGACCGACGGCGCATAGGCCAGCACTTAAACTTCGCATTTTGATTCACACTATAGTTTCCCACGCGTGTACACTCCTGATGTCGCGGTGGGTGGAAAATTTGTTCACATTTGACCCCATTACTACCACGGTGGCTATTTAAGCCACCTATCGTGTTCCTCTTCCTCTCACACCCTTCATCCATCTCCCATACTCTCGCACCTGCATTTTGCGCCTGCCCTTCTTCTTCTTCACCACAAACAGCCCCAAGAACTAGCCTGCCGCAACCATGCAGTACACTGGGCCAACCTACCGCTTCGCCCCCCCCCCCCACCGTGCCGGAGATGCTCTACCCCGCCGGGGTGTACGTCGAGAGCACCCTTCGTGTGTGGGCGATGTCAAGGTGGAGGGGCGCAAGGGGGCTCACCGACTTCTTCCTTCGGGCCGGCTACGGGCACCTCCCTCGGGGATCTCCAAGGATGTACCGAGTCGAGGAGGTCATCCACAACAGGGTTGTGGTTGCTATCCTTGCCCACTTCATTAACCCCTTCGACGCGTTCTACCTCCTCGGTCGTGTGTTCTGGTGTGGCTGCGAGTTCATAGCTTTCACCACCCATAACATCTTCACGGACTACGACAACGTCTTCCCCACCGACGAGCGCATGCACACTCTGCCATACCCCATCAACAACACCGTGGAGGAGCAGTGAAGGGCGCCCGGAGGAGGAGCAAGGAGGAGCCTGGTGGAGAAGCGGCGGCCATCTATCTATCTATCTATCTTTTTTAGCTAAAAAATCTATCTATCTATATTTGACTTGGTGTTATTTAAGTTGTAAGCATACTATTAATTCATGTTGTGGGCTTTGGTTGGCCCGAATTATCTATATTTATTATACAAAGTTTTACAGTGGTTGGGCTTTTTTGGAACCGTTTTAATCTCTGGCATTTTAGTCATCAGAAAAAATTGTCTCAAAAAAAGTCATAGGAAGAAAGCAATCACGCGCCACCCCTCTCATCCAATGCAGAACCGCCGCCGCCATCGTCCTTCCCCTCACCCATCGCCATTATAACCGCGACATCTCCTCCCTCTCCTTCTCCTCCTTCTCGCGGCCGCAACTTTGCTCGTCTCCTCTTCCACATCCCACCCCCTTCTTCCATCCATGCAAGAACCTTGATGGAGGAGCAGATCGCCGGCGGCGAGAACGCACTACTAGGAAAAGGCCTACTAATGGCGCACCTAATTTGGCCATTAATGGTGCATTAGTGGTGCGCCATTAGTGCCACGCCATTAGTATATTTTACTAATGGCGCACCACTGGTGCGCCGTCAGTATCTGGTATACTAATGGCGGACCTTGGATGCGCCATTAGTATATACAACAGTGCGCCATTAGTATGCCTCCCAGGGGGCCATGTATACCCAGGTGCTTTGGCATACTAATGGCGCACAACAACAAGATGCGCCATTAGTAACTTCGGCATACTAATGGCGCACTGTTTAATGATGCACCATTAGTATCCTTTGGCATACTATTGGCGCACTGTGATGTGATGCGCCATTAGTATGAATATTAGGTTTTTTTATTTTTTTATTTTCTGTTTTTTGCACAGGTTACAAAATGTATAATTGGACAAAATATAGACAGCACACATCAACAACAGATTCATCGAATACAATAGAAGATTAGTCTCTGAATACAATTCATCATATTAGTCTCCGAATACAATTCATCATATTAGTCTCCGAATTGAAAAGACTGAACAAAGATAGAACATTATATTACAAGTCTCGAGACCGCGAGTAGCGAGTTTGTCTTCACATTACAAGTCGATATCGATCATCTAAACTACCATCACATAGAAGAGAGCTGTGGTCATCACGATGAGCATCATCACGATGAAACTCGTCTTCATCCGGTTCCTCCAACGCTCCCTCCCCTCTCCCGCTAGATAGCGGGCGTATCTAGATTCGGCCTCGGCCCTAGTGGTGTACCCTTTGTAACTGTTACCCTGAATCGGTGAACCTGTCTCCGACACTCCTCCCAGTCGTCGTAGACTCCGGGAACCTTACCCTTGTACACGACATACGACAGCATCGCTATGCACTAGCCAAACGAAACGTTAGTACCAATTCACAGACAATACATAAGCAATATATAAGTATGCAACAGAACGATCGGAAGAGAAAAGCAAGACATTAATAGCATCGATTACATCTAAGTTGAACGACTCTCGAAACCAAAGAGACATACTACAAGCTCATTAAAGTTTAATTACAACATGAGCCGATCGATGTTTCAGAACTAGACACAGCATCACTGCTTTCGACTCGACACAAGGGACCGGAGCGTGGATGAAGCCGCCATCTATCATGGGAGTCATGAAATAACGGTCGTTGTCAGCCTGCTTTTGTAGCATTGTGTCGATGTCACTATTGGACGGTTGATTTCTGAGGTAGAACTGCCCCGAGGTACGAAGGACATCTTGATGGATGATTTCCGCAAACTCCGACTGGATGCGAAAGAATTCTTGTCTGATGTCCGCGTCCTGGATTGCCGACACGCTCGCGGCCCAATCTTTGAGTTTACTCGGTAGCAGAAGTTGATGATGGTCCCGTACGATCGCCCGCATGTGATGGATGGTGTAGTAGGCACCCTTCTGACCGCCAGGCGGCTGCTTGACGCAGCAGAACGTCATATTGTGGGAGAACACGTGCTTGCCGTACTTACGAATAGGCCTGGTGAAGGTGCCTCCAGATTTGGCGTAGCCGGGGAGAACATCATCAAGAACCTTCTTGACATTTGTGTAGTCTACGTTCGAATGACGGTCCGGGTCGAAATACGTGGCCATGGAATATTTGGGGCTTAGGAGGATGAGCGTGCAATGTGTGTCACTGCAGAAAACATGGAATGTTAAAAGAAAAACCATCGAAATCTAAGAATTCATATGTTACGGGGCGGTTGAGGGGAGGACTTACTCGGGAAAGTAAGGCACGAGGAAGTTATCCTTATCTTGGTTTGCCAGAATGATGCCTTCGAGGTAAGAACTCGCGACTTGCCGGTCCCCAGTGCTGCCCAAGATCTTGGCACGCATGTAGAAGGGGTCGACTATCACGATGTCCGGGGTCTTGTCGCGAATGATCCGCATCTCCATACTCAGCGAAAATAGCTGAACGAAGGTGTAGTGCAGCGGATGAAGGTTCAACATAGCGTGGATGTCATCAAACCGCAGGATGATCGTACCCCCGATGGAGTTATCCACAAAGCCCTTGCCCTCTGGCACCTTGGCCGCGAAAACCGGGTATGCCACATCCTTCTCTCTGAGATGCCGCTTCTCCATAGAAAGAACACAGTCATGCAGACTCCGCATAGCACCGGTTGCAGCATCGAGCATATTTCTCGGTAGCATCGGCCTACCCGCCACATGCAGCCTCCTCATTAAATCCTCAGGTGAAGGTGGCCCGTCCTGAGCACGGATCGTACTCGGTGCCGGCTGGCCCGCACCCTTGTTAGTCTTTCTTTTGCGTGCCTTCTTCTTCTCCTGTAATGGGACCGAGTTCTGCTCACAGACCGCCTTCTTGAGTGTGTTGGGGCTGATAATATTTCACACCTCGCCTATCTGAGGCTCGGTGAAGTCAGCAGCTGGAGGCGTCTCCTGAGAGCTGAACTGCAGATGACGCCTGTTGCAACTTGGCTTCTCCGCGGTACCAGCTAGATCGCGCACGTCTTTTGTTGGGTTGGGTTCTTCAGAAGGAGGCCCCATGAAGTCGCCACCGTACCCATGATCGGCAAAGTACGGATCAACGTTGCCAAATGTATCGTCGTCGTCGTCGTTCTGATCCTGTGCCATATGCATGTTTGGATCCAGTGGCGTAGGGATGTCCGGCACCGTTGCGGCGGTCTTGCCATGGGGCCGACTTGGCGCCGGCACGACTGGCGGTGTTATCTTTGGGGTGGTGTCCCCCGCCCCCAAACGAATCTGGCTCTTCGGCCAAAGCAGGGGCCAGCTCAGGCAGGCGCTGAGGTCATCACATCATCATCGTCGGCCCCGACGGGTCGAATCGGAGGTAACAACTCGTCGCATCTTGGCAGCACCCGAACCAGTTGAACCCTAAACAAGTTGGGTGGCATCTGGGTACCGTGGAACAAGGGGTTGCCCAGTTGAACGATTTTGCCCTTGGCGACATCGACCAACTCGTTGTTCACGAAGTGCAGGAGAGTGCACGAAACGTCGGCGGCGCCCTGCGAAAACATGTAGGGCGTCAGGGATGCCCAGTCAAAGGCAAGGAGATGAAGTCCGCGGCCGGGAGAGGCTTACTTAGTTACCATGATGATGGCGTCGAGCTTGGCTAATGTCGAGGCACCGCCAACGGCGGGCGTGCAGTTGACGAAGGGGCCGCTTGCTGCAGAGGTGCCGGCCGGCGTACACTCGGGTGCATTAAGCTCCCGTGCCGGCGTCGGAGACACCAATGCCGCCTCTGTCGGAGACACTAATGGCCCCGCCATCGCATTCTGCGAGTTGCCGGCCGTGAAGCTAGGAATCGGGGGCGGCCCCTGTTGGCCGCCCGCAATCCACACACTCAACCCCTCGATCAAGGTAGGCACAATGGCGGTGATCGTCGCTCCGAGTTGTTGTTGCACTTGCTCTTGGACAATCTCCGGAATCCGCGCCACCTGTGCCTTGAGTTCTTGAACCTCGCGCGCCTGGCTTTCCGAGCTGGTCTTTTTCTCCTTTCTCCCACCAGTGTTATAGTATGACGACCATTTTGTCGACAAGCCTTTGCCGGCCACACGACCAGTTGACGTCGGCTTACTGAGCTTATCCTTGTTCTTCATTACATTCAATGCCCTATTTAGAGTGGTGTCCCAAGGGTTGCTCTTAGTCGACCCCGCGCTACTGCTTTCAGTCGCCTGCGGAAGGAATGTGAACCATTTAGAAATTTGGCTTCATTAATTAGAATGCAACCATATGGAGCTAATTACGCGGGGGTGTATTCCTTACCAAAACAAGCTCAAGCGCCCTGGTCTTCGGATCTGTGGTAAGCTCCTTTGTTTTCGGGTCCTTCTTGTACCGGGCCCTGACAAAGTTCCTGGTCTACTTGTCACCATATTTATCGAAGAGGGGCGGTAGGCCTTGCTCGGCACGGTCCGCCTCCTCCTTGTCCCATATAGGCTCCGCCACTCTGTAACCGCCGGGACCGAGTGTGTGTTCCCCTAAGTTCAGCTCCCGCATTTCTTTCCCCCACTGACTTGATACGGAGTTTGCGGTGCTCGAGCAATTGATCTTGAAGTCGTTGTAGTCATCTTCGGTGATCGAAGGATTTTTCTCCTTGATCTTCTCATAACTCTCACCTTTCTCGATCATTCTCTTCACATTGCTTTTCCAAGTAGACAGGGCCTTGCTCATCTTCGTGAGGGCAGCATTGTTCACTTTATTCCCTTTGAGGCTTGTGTTTTCAAATTCAGCGGGGAACTTGTATCGTTCGTGCAGGTTCGTGAAGAGGAGGTTGCGCAAATTCCCTCGGTCAGGATGCCTCAGGTTCTCGGTGTTGATCGAGACGGTGCTCCGGAGAATGCACCCGAGCTGAAGTGAGTACCCCTTGACTATTCGTTCGGGCACCGTTGGATTCCTGTCGGAGTCCACTTCAGTAACTTCCTCCTTGAGGGTGCGGAGCACGGTCGGGCGCCGGTCCTTCCGTTGCCTCTTCGGTTGGCTGCCATCTATGCGTGTGCCGCCATCATCAGTGGTGGCATCCTCGGCGGCACCATCAGTGGTGGCATCAGTGGGGTCATCCTCGGCGGCACCATCAGTTGTCTCAGGATCGGTGGGGAAGGCGGCATCCTCATACAAGTGAGGTTGTTCCTCCATCTCCTGGGACAGCTCCCAGAATACCTTGCCACCCGAACCCCCGGCCTCATAGTTGTTGGCCATGTTTCTCTCTAAATCGGAACAAAGTTTGGTCAAAAAGTTGGTTATTGTCAAGGAACAAGATCATGGTCTCATCATTTAGGGTTTGTCGACACCGATGCATCCTAAAAGCTAAGCTTTTATCATTGAGGGTTTTTCAACGTCGAGGCACCCTAAAAGCCTAAGCTTTCATCATTTCGGTTTTTATCGACATCGAGGCACCCTAAAAGCCAAGGTTGTATAATTAATGGTTTGTCGACACCCATGCATTAGTCACAAGTACCCCATATGTCCTATTTTTAGCAAAGTCATGCTAAAATTCACGGAAAATTTCAGCATGACCTTTGCTGAAAATAGGACATATGGAGTACCCGAATTTGCCGGAACGGAAGTTAATCGACATTCCAGCAAACTCAAGGGCCTCTCGGGTGGACAAGGCAAAAAAGGCCTCCATCACAACATGGAAAATACATTGGCATGTGAAGAGGTGAAACAATATATGCATCTCCAAGCAGTATCATTCAACATTTTGGACAAACCACTACAAGCAATACTGGATCAGATACAAGAAGAATGTGAGAAAATGCAGACAAATACTATTAACATTTCAAGTCAAAACCTTTTCTGGTTAGTAAGTGTTTCTTGAGCATATGTATGTAGTAAGTGTTTCTGCTCTCGGTGTTTCAGAACACATATTTTAGCTAGCTATCTGTTCACAATCTGCAACATGAGACACTGAAAACAATTGCTACCAATGAATCTACACTTCTATAAGAAAATAAATCAGAAACTTAGTCTGTCATCATTAGGCAGCCACCATTAGTTATTCCGTTATGTTAAAGCAGAAATAGAAAAATAGACTGAAAACACTAAAATCAAAAACTTAGTGCATGATACAGATGCAAAGTAGGTTCAAAGACAAATGAAGACCATATGGTAAGTACAGCAAGCGAAATAGGATCACCAACTAATAGCTGAATGAAAGGCATATATATGACAGGCATATTTTCCGGCTACAAAGTGTTGTGGCAAATATGCCAGGCACCACAATGTGATCACACAAACAAAATAGCCTCAAACCAGTTATTCTCGCATGATAATATGAAAATGCATATGGCACTGCCAAATTATACTATCCATATTTCGATATAATGTCATTATTCCATACAGCAGGCAGCACTGTCACCACAAATCAGTCATTTTTTTCTATCCATGTTTCAATTTGATGCCATCACTCCATTCAGTAAGCAGCATTGTAACAAAAAGAAATTCTAGGCGCAAATTTCTTCAGAATGAAATTAAGTTAGTGAAACTGTCACACATTTCTTCACAATGAAAATGAAGCAGCAGGTGAACAAGTACAGGATTCGTAGACTTGAGTGGCTTGGTATTTGGGTACCTGGCCGATGATGACGGCTTTGACATTGTGGAAGGGTCGATCATCGTCGGGTCATGTTCGATCCTCGGGTCGACATACTTGTCGAAGTCTTGCTCATTGGCTACTCCATCCATTCCGATGATCTTCCTTTTGCCTCTCCTCACGACAACACGACTGGGCTTTGACGGGTCGGTAATGAAGAAGCATTGGTCCACTTGGGAAGCCAGTACCCATGGCTCATTTTTCGCGGTGACGTTTGCCCCCACGGTCTTGGATTTGGCTTCGGGTATAACCATGGTGGTGAAATATCGGTCTTCTTTTAGGACGCTCTTGGCCCATCTGACACGGAACATCGGGACCTTCTCTCCAGCGTAGCTCAGCTCCCAGATCTCCTCGATCCTTCCGTAGTATCTGTCCTTGTCGTTACCGGTGTAGGATTCCATCATTACCCTAGAGTTTTGATAACCATCGCTCTTCATGTCCTTGGCCTCGGTGTAGAATGTGTAGCCGTTGATATCGTACGCCTCATACGTCATCAGGTTGTGCTCGGCGCCCTGTGACAAGGCGAATATGAGTTGTTCTTCCATGGAAGAATCCTCATGTAAAGGGTACGATAGAAGCTTCTGCTTGAACCAATGCGTGAAACATGAGTTGCGCTCTTTGAGTATATCTCCGTCCGTCCTCTGTTGGCCTCGGTCATTGTACGTCTTCTTAATAAAGGTTTTGTGCTCTACCACCCAAGGATCGACCACGTCTATGTGTTGTAGCACGACTAGGTTTGCTCTTTCAAAGTCGGCGAGTCGACCCTCGAAGTCGACATGCATTTCGCGGCGACCCTCACGGTGACCCCATCCAGCGAGCCTGCCGAGGTGCCTGTTGACGGGCAGACCAATGGGGTTCTCGATGCCTAGATAATTCGTGCAGTAGGAGATGCACTCTTTGGTCAGAAAGCCCCTGGCTATGCTTCCCTCTGGACGTGACATGTTGCGAACGTATCCTTTGATGACACCATTCATTCTTTCGAACGGCATCATGCTGTGCAGGAATGTCGGCCCGAGTTGGATGATATCCTCCACTATATGGACCAGCAGATGCACCATAACATCGAAGAATGCGGGCGGTAAGTACATCTCAAGCTCGCATAGTATCACCACGATCTCTTCCTATAGCCTTCTGAGTTGCCTCACGCCAATCGACTTCCGAGAGATGACGTCGAAAAAATTGCATAGGCCAAATAGCGTTTCACGGATGTGCGCGTCCATGATCCCACGGATTGCAACTGGAAGTATCTGCATCATCAGCACGTGACAGTCGTGAGACTTCATCCCGCTGAACTTCTGCTTCACTGGGTCTAGGTATCTGCTTATCTTCCCCGTGTAACCGTAAGGAAGTTTTACTCCTAGGAGGCAGGTGAAAAACTGCTCGATCTCCTCCTGACTTAGAGTGAAGCACGCGGGAGGGTAGTCATTTCCAGTCTTCTTGGCCTTTTTGCCTTTGCGACGACTTTCTGTGTCCTGCTTCGCCTCATCATCATCATCATCATCATCATCATCATCATCATCATCATCATCATATATAGCGTGAAGCTCCTGCCTGATGCCCATTGATTTCAAGTCTGCCCTTGCTTTCGGCCCATCTTTGGTCCTCTCTGGCATGTTGAGCAGGGTACCAAGCAGACTCTCGCACACGTTCTTCGTGATATGCATGACATCAAGGCTGTGAGGCACACGGTGGATCTTCTAGTACGGCAAGTCCCAAAAAACAGACCTCGTTTTCCGTACCTTCAGCAGCGGCTCTGGCGCCTTTCGCTTCTTTCCCAGCTATGGTGCCTTTTGCTTCTTTCTTGGCAGTGGGCAGTCTTTCCAATTTTTCAACAGCTTGTCTATTTCCTTGCCGCTCCTCGTACACGGGCATTTTCGGGGTTCGGTTTCACCATCGAACAGATCCTTGCGTTTCCTCCACGGGTCATCGTCGCGAAGCCACCTTCGATGTCCCATAAACACGGTTTTCAAAGACCCGGGATCTCTATCTAGCTGGCGATACGTTGTGTCATCCATGCACCTTATGCATCCAGAAAATCCGTGGACTACCTGCCCCACGAGATATCCGTAACCGAGATAGTCGTGCACCGTCGTGAGCAGTGCGGCTCTCATAGGAAAATATTCTTTCTCTGCGGCGTCCCACGTATTGGCTGGCGTTTTCCATAGTGTGTCTAGCTCCTCCTTCAGCAGCCCCAGATACAGATTGATGTCGTTCCTTGGTTGTTTCGGCCCTTCAATTAGCATACTCATGTGAATGTACTTCCTCTTCATGCACAACCAGGGGGGAAGGTTGTACATCCACACAAACACAGGCCAGGTGCTATGTGTGCTTCTCTGGCTGCCAAATGGATTGACTCCATCAGTGCTCGCGCCCAGCACGATGTTCCTTGGATCCTTCCCAAATTCTGGGTATTCGAAGTTCAACGCTTGCCATTGGCTCGCATCCTTAGGGTGACTCAGCATGTTGTCTTTTTTATCTATCTCCGGATCATTAGCGTCATCTTCTTGCTTCTTCTCCTCCCTATCCGTGTGCCAACGCAGGAGCTTTGCTACCTTAGGGTCCGCGAAATACCGCTGCAGACGAGGAGTGATCGGAAAGTACCACACCACTTTTCGAGGAGCTTTCTTCCTCTTCTTGTATCGAGTGATGCCGCACACCGGACATATGGTAGACTCCGCGTGCTCGTCCCGATAAATGATGCAATTGTTCATGCACACATGGTATTTCACGTGCGGTAAATCCAGAGGACACACGATTTTCTTCGCCTCCTCCAAACTGGTCGGGCACTTATTCCCCTTGGGAAGACTTTCGTGCCAGAATGACATGTTCTCGTCGAAGCATGCGTCGGTCATTTTGTGTTTTACCTTCATCTCCAGAGCCATGAGCGTTACTTTCAGGCGGGTATCCTCGGGCCTGCATCCTTCATACAATGGAGTAACCGCGTCTAACTCAAGTTGATCCATCTTGGCTTTCTCTCGGGCGGCAGCTCTTGCGTTATCCGTCTGCTTGAGAAGCAGCTCTTGAATATGAGGGTCCTGCACCCAGCCCATCGATGGTCCAGCGTCATCTGCTCCGCCAGCATCATCATCTTCATGATCATGCCCGTCGTCTGCTCTGGCATCTTCCTCATCATCATGTCATGCATCTTCTACATGATGACTGTGTACAGCATCACCGTCATGATCATCTCCTGGGGATTCTTCATCTTCTCGCCCGCCCGAGCCGCGGTGGTTGTCTTGCTGCCCTTCCTCATTTCTTGCCCGGCCCCCATGGACGACTTCGTAGTCATCTTCATCACCTTGCCACCGATAGCCATCCATGAAACCACGCAAGAGCACGTGGTCCCGCACCTGCCCGGAATCCGGGTCCGCAATAAGGCTCTTCAGCTTGCATCTTCGACATGGACATCTTATCTCCGTCTCGTTCTTTTGAAGCATCTCGGCCTTCGCGGACCTCAAAAACCTATTCACGATGCCTTCGGTCATCGTGCGGACCATGGTCGCCTGCGGGGTAGAGCAAAACGATATTTTAGAACCAAGAAAAAATTTGGCATGACTTTCCCTAAAAATAGGACCAAAAAGAATGCTTAATGCCAAAATTCTCGCCGAAACGGAAATGAATCAACATTCCGGCAAAATATTGGCAACTATCGCATTTCAAATACCGGTACACCTCCAAACACAAACACATATGCAACACCACAAACATATGCAACACCACGAACATACATAGATCTAGCTAGGCCATAAAAAGTGCATGTGCACATTGTTGTAGGGAGAACAACATAAATATAGCTTCCCCCCTTACTTACCTATCAAAACAAGGTAATTTAACCACTTAAATTGAATGAATCTATGGTGGAAATGAGGTGAAAAAGAGGAGGCACCCGAGACAAGGAGGAGGTGGAGAGAATGAAGTGGGGAGAAAGTGAGTGTGGGTAGGAGAGGCTGTCCAAAATATCTTGTTGCTGCCCACTTACTAATGGTGCACCAACTCTAAATGCGCCATTAGTAATCCAGGTTACTAATGGCGCACCTTCTGGTGGTGCGCCATTAGTAGTTTTGCAAAAAAAACATACTAATGGCGCACTGTCCCACTAGTTTAAACTAGTAATGGCGCACGGTGGAACAATGCGCCATTAGTAGTTTTGCAAAAAAAAGGAATAAAAAATATAATAAAAAAAACAACATTAGTGGCGCACTTTCCGACAGGTGCGCCATTACTAGTTACAACTAGTAATGGCGCACTGTGTCTGGATGCGCCATTAGTATGTTTGGACAGGCGCACTAGTTCAAAAAAAATTGATACTAATGGCGCACCCTGGGCCAGGTGCGCCATTAGTAGTTTCAACTCTAATGGTGTATCAGAAGGTGGTGCGCCATTAGTATATACTAATGGCACACCGCTTGGCTGGTGCGCCATTAGTGGCAATCCCATCTATAGCCCTTTTTCTAGTAGTGACGCCGACTTCGTGGAGATCGCCGGCGACGACCAGGTAAAGATGGCTAGGTTGATGGAGATCCATTCTTGGTTTAACAACATAAGGCAGTTGCACTGGACGGCAAGGGCTACTTTGAGGGCAATGACATCCAGGGAGAAGAAAAAGCTTTTCCCCCCGCCCGCACAACCGAGGCACGACATCGAGATCCTCCTGTGGGCGATGGAGCAGGCCAATTCGTCCAGCCCGTGGGACAGGCGCAGGTGGTGGGCGTTTCAGATCCAGGGTAGAACATCCATTGGATCAGGAACCCACGATGCACGAGGTGCCGTTGCATATTGTGGAGCCTCCAACGACATCGCTTCCCTGCCGTTCTCCATGCTTCCCTCGCCGTTCCCCTTGTCTGAACGGCGGCGGCGCCGTTGTTTAGGGTAAGCTTCCCCACTCCGAATCTTCCTACTGCTCGTGCTTACAGTTGCAGTGGTAGTGATTGAGTACATGCTTTTGGGGGCTGGATTATGATGTATATGAACCCTAGGCTAAATTTGTACAGTTGTAGTTGTAGTATTTGATGTTCACCTGCACTTCTACTACAAAAATTTGTTATGTGTCTTTCTATTATTAAGTGCTTGATACTATATTTGAACCTTTTTTGAGTTGTTGATTTCTTTTTGGTAGTGCTACCAGCTCTTATGGAGATGCTCATGTTGTATGTCTTGTTCTCCATTATTTGTACTTAGCATTCTGTTCAATTAGATGCCATGACAAGCCATGTAGCATATTTATTTATTGCCTCCAACATGCCATCATTTTACTCTATGCATCTCAGCAAGTATAAATCTGTCAGCTATAAAACTTTGTGAATTTGCTTGATGGTTCCCACTAAACTATAAACCCCCCTTTTGTTTTCAAAGTAAGCCACTGACATCCGGGTCCCACGGCAGTCACGCACACACAAATGCTCCCAATCATGTGGCCCCTGGCCCACTGGTCATCCTCGATGGCTAGCCAACCTCAGTGTGCCTCTACCAATAACAGCAGCCTTTCTGTTATAAAACTATGCAATTTTGCTTGAAGGTTGCCACTAAAAATATAACTTCTATGGCCATGCTTCCTAAAATTTATTTGCATTATGTTGTCAATACTTTCATGCCATGCCTTTTGTTGCTATGACAAGTTTATGTTGCATGGTAAAATCTTGCTCTAAAGTGGCCATGTTAATATAATTGTTTGATGTTAAAAGTAAGTTGCACTTGTGAGCTTGGTTTTGTTTGCTTGTTGTAACCATCATGTCAACACTGTGTGTCATTATCACTGTTGCAACATAACTATAATTTTCACTAAGTCCTAACCTGTAACAGCAACTTTGCCATTCGTGTTACGCAGGAAAAAAAACTGGAGTTCACAAGGCTGGAGACCTGGAGTTGTGAGGCTAGGAGGCTGATGGCGCTGCTGCTGGTTGATCCTTCTTCTTCCAGCTTTTGTTCCTCCTTTTCTCTCTACTCGTTGGATTCCTGGGCCACATCCCTATGTGTTGTTAATGTATTAAGTTGATCCTTTGAATTTATTGTATTAGATTTAATGTGGAAGTACCTTAATCTCTACGAAAGAGATGTTGGTTCTATGACTGATAATTTCTAGGAGCATGCTTAAATTCAATATTTAGGGATTTTTTTGAATTGTTTGGATTGCTTACCACATGTATCACGTGGTCAATATGTAGGAATTATTAACATATGAAAACAACAATTCGATCGCCTACGTAAATGTGTACAACATAATTTTCAAGATAAATTGAAACATGACACGTGCACATGCAATTTGCCAACAGGTCCAGTTGTAGTAGAAAAAGACAGCATGTGCACGTATCCAACCGTGCCTCCTACGATTTTGTTCCATGCTTTTGTCGCCACATGTCTTTGGAAGTAAAAAAATATAAGGTGATTTTCTCATAATAAACCGTTTTGGAGAGAAATTTGCAACCAACCAAAAATATCTACTGCGTGCAACTTGGCCCCCGTGGGGAGATTGGATCGACTCCTAGATTATAGGGTGAGGCCATCGTGATCGTGAGAGAAGATATATTTTTTTCGAGGAAAGGTAGGAATTTTGTGTGGTTACAAAATGGACCTTATTGTAATTAAGGAAATTATTATTTAACAGAAACCTTGCTATTTTCAAGCCATTATAAAAAATAACTAAATTGTTTTGGCAAAAAAAAGTTGATTATGGGTTAGTTCGTTTTGTGGACACGTACGGGTAGTGGTGCATGCTGTGGGCCCAGGTGGCTCTAGGTGTATGCAGTGTATCATGCTGGCTAGGGGTGCACAAGGTAGTAACCTGGTGAATCGGGGTGGAAGTCTTGTGCTAATTATATTTTGTGGTGTGCGACATATGAGTCTACCCGGGGGGAATGCTTGGGCTTGGGGCCCGGTGTAAGTGGTGTGGGTCTACTACGTAAGTGGTGTGCCACGTGAGTCTAGACGGCGGGGGTGCATGGTTTGGATCTAGCTACCTTGAGGTAACGCATCCGGTTTGCGCACTGAGTGCGGGCCCGTTCCTCCGTTTTCATCGGTGCTTTCTCTCAGGTCAACGGAGAACAATCCAAATGCGCATGCTAGGTCCCGGCCTTTCTTGGGTCCCGCATGCCATATTCGGGACAGTTGCCGCATTTCTAGGGTAGTATCATCGGGAATTCACGATCTATACCGCGGCCACATGAAATCATAGCAGGGAATGGGGTAACAATCACATGCTAAGCTCTTTGGTCCATATATATGGGCCATGTGCCACCAAAGAGAAGGGCCGCCTCGAAGCCATTGTCCATTGAGAGGAAATGAGTCTGGCCTATGAACGGTGTGCGGGGCCTGCCCCTTCATCTGCTTCAGAACTCCGTGCCGCAAGATGTGGACCCTAGCAACCAAGGCTCGTCCCGTGCGCCGCACACCAACTGGACCCACACCATGCATACACGCGTGGCCAAGTAGACACTCACCGGTCAACCTTGACAATGTACACAAGACGCATGCGCACTCATTAGCCATCTAGCACCCAGCCATGCACACCTAGCCAGCTTCACTCAAACCGTGAACCGTTTGCCAGGTTCACCCACACCATCCATCCATTATTGACCCCTCCTCGGTTCATTGGACCTCCGACACGAGTCCCTTCCCTCGGCATTTCAGGTATGTCAAAGCAACGCGCGACTACACATATTGCATACCGAGATACGACGTCATTCACTAGTGCCAGCCAAAACTGTGCACCTGAGCATCTCTACCCATGACGGACACTAGCGCATGGTTAGGATCGAGAAGCCTAGCGGCACATGATGTCGGCCCAATTGGTTGGGGGTGCATGACATGGTTCTAGATGAAACGCATGGCATCGCATGGATCCACATTCCCCTGCCCAATACCAGACAGCGGGCATATACCAGACGAATCCAAGCGGTCGCTGATGAAGCTTGGAAACCATGTGTTATGTGCATGCTGAATTTCAATATTTAGGAATTATTAACATACGAAAACAATAATTCAAGCGTCTATGTAAAGGCGTACAACATAATTTTCAATAAAAAATGAAACATGACACGTGCACATGCAACTTGCCAACAAGTGCACTTGTAGTACAAAAAGACAACATGTGCACGTATCCCACCATGCCTTCTACAATTTTTGTTCCATGTTTTTTCGCCACATATCTTTGGAAGGAAAAACAAAAGAATGAGATTTTCCCATAAAAAACCGTGATGGCGAGATGGTTGCAACCAACCAAGATAGATAGTGCGTGGAAGTTGTCCCCCGTGGGGAGATTGGAACGACCACTCCTAGATTATAGGGCGAGGCCACCGTGAACGTGATCGTGAGAGGATGAAGAAGGATTCGTTTTTTCAAGGGAAAGGAAGTAATTTTGTGGGTTTACAAAAAGGAATGCGCCCCTTTTTGAGGGACAACAAATGCACGGTATAATGTGTAATTAATGAAATTATAATTTAACAGAAACCTTGCTATTTTCAAGCAATTTAAAAACAACTTACTTGTTTTGGCAAAAAAATGTTGATAATGCGATAGTCCATTTTTTGGACACTTACGTGTAGTGGTGCATGTTGTGGAAATCGGGGTGGAAGTCTTGTGCTAAGCTATTTTGCGGGGTGCGGCATATGAGTCTACACGGGGAATGGTTGGCTTGGGGGCCAGCGTAAGTGGTGTGGGTCTAGTGTCTAAGTGGTGCACCACGTGGGTCTAGACGGCGGGGGTGCATGGTTTGGATCTAGCTACCTTGAGGTAACGTGTCCGGTTTGTGCAATGAATGCAGGCCCGTTCCTCCATTTTTGTCGATGCTCTCTCTCGGGTCAACGGAGAACAATCCAAAAGCGCATGCAAGGTCCCGGCCTTTCTCGGAGCCCGCGCTTGCCATATTCGGGACATTTGCCGCATTTCTAGGGCAGTATCCTTGGAAATTCAGGATCTATACCGCGGCCACATGAAATCACAGCAGGGATTGGGGGTGACAATTCCATGCTAAGCTCTGGTCCATATATGTGCCATGTGCGACCAATGGGCAGGGCCACCTCATAGCCATTGTTAAGGGCAAAAAATGTCGGGTCTCGTCTGCCACCGCTATAATCCATGCAAATTCATGAGTGATCCAAATTTCTTGGGACCTTTCGTGGTGTGGGTGTGGTTGAACATCAAGAGCGACACGCATAAGCCTTCACATAGGTTGTGTGTAAACGAGACCAAAACGCATCCCGGAGCTAGCCATCGAGAGGGAACAAGTCCTGCTTGTGGATGAAGACCGGGGCCCGCCCCTTCATCTGCTTCAGAACTCTGTGTCGCAAGTTGTGGGCCCTACCCACCAAGGCACATCCCATGCGCCGAACGCAAACTGGACCCACACCATGCATGCACGCATGGCCACGTAGACAACCACCATTCAACCTTGACAATGTACAGATGACGCATGCACACTCATTAGCCATCTAGCCCCCTAGCCATGCAAACCTAGCCACCTAAACTCAAACCATGCACCGTTAGCCAGGTTGACCCACACCATACATCCAGCATTGACCCCATCGCGGTTCGTTGGACCTTCGATGAGTCCCTTAGGTATGCCAGGCACGCCAAAGAGACACACGGCTACACATATTGCACACCAAGATCCGATGTCATTCACTAGTGCTAGCAAACCTGTCTGCATGAGCATCTCTGCGCATGGTGGACACTAGCTCGTTGTTTGGATCCAGAAGGCTAGCGGCGCATGTTTTGGCCCGGTTGGCTCGGGGTGCATGATATGGGTCCAGACGAAACACATGGCATCGCGTGGATCAACATTCCCCTCCTCGGTACCGGACATCGGATATATGGCAGACGAATCCGCGCGGTTGCTGACAAAGTTTTGTCACATCCATTTTCCATTCCATTGTTTGTAAAGTTTTACAACATATTTTAGGACAAATATAAAACATGACATGTGCAGATGAAACAAGCCTACAAATTCAGTTGTCCCACTGTATGACTTTGTTCTGTGTAATGAGGGAGCAGTTGCATTACACAATTTTTTGAAGGGAAGTTGCATTACGTTTTGACGTGGCAAGACGTGGTGGTGTGAACAACGCACGGGGAGGTGTGAACGTGGCAAAAACTCCTTTTGACTGCCCACGACTAAATCGGCGGCTCCGCTTCCCCATAGCACGCTCCGCTTCCCCATTAGCATTTATCTCATCGCCGCCGCCCTCTTCCCGTCCTCTTCCCCATCTACAAATTCAAGGGTTTTCTCCTCCCACGCCTCACCACTCGCCTGCCCACCCCACCGCTGCTCCCTTCCCGCCGCTGCTCCCTTCCCACCGCTGCACCTCCGCCGTCGAGATGCCCAAGCGCACCGTGGGAGGGAGGGCCGACGCCGGGGCCGACTCCATGGCGCACGAAACATCCAAGCACCGTGCGAAGCTGCACATGGAGAAACCCCTCCCCGCCGGCGAGGGGTCCAGCCGGCAGCAGGGCGGTCGTGACGTCTCGACCACATCCAGGCTCCGGTGCAGGTGTCACCTATGCCGGAGCAGGTGACTCCTCTGCCACGCCATCTGCCTCCTCTGCCGCAGCCCGTGGTCAACATCGACGGCGATGACGACGAAGAAGAGGTCAGTCCTATTTTAGGAAATATCCTAGGTTTCCTTGTTCAGTCCCTTATCTATTTTTGGGCATGGCTAGGGTTTCTGCTTTTCTTCCATCTATGAAATCCATACCTAGATTCGTTAGATCAGGTAGGTTTGGTCCACATGGGTGCATGGGTGTCGGGGTCGGCTCCTCATTGTATAGGTTATCTTGTTTTTAAGATCTACCAACCACTCCAATCCATAGCTCTCGTGCATCCAAAATGTGTTGATGCCAAATTTTAAGATAGATCTACCAACCACCCGAAATTATTTGCCCCAAATTTCTTATATATGGTTTTTTTATTTTAAATGTACTAAAAGTGGTGTAGTTTATGCACTAAACTTCATGTCAATTTGTATAAAACTAGCCTCTTACGCTTAATCCAGCAGACACGTTTTTTGTCATTCAATTTGCTCAACACCAATTGCTTGATTCCTGGAGTCCAATTACCATAGGCTGTAATATTATTGACTTGTTATCATCCCTATTTGAAATATATTATTTGGTTGCTTATTTTCATCACAATATTTTCTGCAAGTAAAGGATAACAACGCCATGCCTTGTTTACGAAAATGTCATACTAAATAATCTTCATTTTCTGTCATTCATGTTTGTACTGTCAGTATGATGAAAAATAATATTTTCACATGAACATTTTAGCTATTACGTACTCCTAACTCTTTAATTTCTTGAGTAACAGAAGCAGAGGCAGAAGAATGCCTTCTGGACTCAAAAGCCAACTTGATCTCAGCCGTTTGAAATATATTGTTGTGGTTTTGGTTTGCAATATTAATTTTTGAACACCCAACTTTGAAATCCTGGATCCGAAGCTGTGTTGCTAGGTTGCATTAGTTTAGGCATGTATATGACATTTTTTGATCTATATAAAATATTCTGCTATTTATGTGGGACCAGGTAGCTGCTCTAGCTCCTCAGACGGAGCAGGTGACGCCTCCTGTGCCGAGCCTGTGGTCGTCGGCGATGTCAACAAAGAAGACGTTAGTCATCTATCTCCTTCAATCTTTTGTAAAATCCTAGGTGTGCTCTGGTCAATCCTAGGTGTCAGCCTAGATTCGTTAGATCCGTTAGGTTTCAGGGCGGATCCACATGGGTGCATGGGTGTGGGGGTCGGCTCCTCATTGTATAGGTTATCTTCGTTTAAGATCTACGAACCACTCGGATCTCATGGTTCTCGTGCATCCAAAATGTGTTGATGCCAAATCTTGATAGCAGCAGCACCGGTACAGACGTACAGTACTGCACCCGAATTTTTTTTGGCCGAAATTTCTTATATATGGTACTTGATCGGCATGAAACTATCCTTGCACAGCCATTTATGTGGGCCCCGGTAGCTGCTCGGGCTCCTCAGACGGAGCAGGTCTCTCCTCTGCCGCGGGTGACCCCTCCGGTGCCCGAGCCTATGGTCGCTGGTGACGTCAACAAAGACGACGTTAGTCATCTATCTCCTTTAGTTTTTTGTAAAATCCTAGGTGTGCTCTGGTCAGTCCTTTTCTCTATTTCTGGGGAAGGCCAGGGTTTCTTTTTATCTTTGATCGATGGACTCCATATCAATATTCTGTAGATTTGTTAGGTAACTAGCTAGGTTACATGTGTTGAGCCCTGTATAGGCAATATTTTGATGTAGATAAATTATTCTGCTAATAAGGCCACCTAGGTTTGGTGACTGTGCTAATACAAATACGTAGCTTGACCTTGGAATTGAATTGCCTACGTAGGTGATTGTGAAAATATTTTCTGCAACTTAAGGATAACAACACCATGCCTTGTTTATGAAAATGTCATATTGTATGGTCATGAAGTAAATAATCTTCATTTTCTGTCATTCATGTCAGTACTGTCATTACGATGGACTAAGAATCTTTTCACATGAAAATTTTAGATATTACTCCCTCCATTTGAAAAATATTGTTGTGGTTTTAGTTTGCAATATAAATTTTTGAACCCCCAAGTATGAAATCCTGGATCCGCAGCTGTGTAGCTAGATTACATTTATTGAGGCATGTGTATGTCAGTTTTTGACCTATATAAATTATTTTGCTAATAATCCGGAACAGGTAGCTCCTCTGGCTCCTCCGTCGGAGCAGGTGGTGGCTCCTCAGCCTCAGCCGGGTGTTCGTCTGCCGCGGATGTTGCCTCCCCTGCCCCCACCTGTGGTTGTCACCGACGAGAATGAAGAAGAGGTTAGTCATCTATCCCCTTTATTTATTTATTTATTTTGTAATATCCTAGGTTTTCTCTGGTCAGTACAAGGCAAATAAGGTATTAAAATGTTGAGTACATGTTTGGTTTTACTTGATCGATCTTTTGGTTTAAATGTTCCATAAGTGGTTGTGGCAATGATTTTAAACATTGATTATCTCTAAGCAATGGCTATTTTAGAAAGAAATTGGATATCATCAATGTTTTACTTGAGTTCTTTTAATTAGTTCTTTTGTAGGGTTTTTATCATTTATGCCACCAGTTGTATCCCACTACTCAGTTTTTCCCTTAGAAGTTATAGCCACTCAAAAATGCCATCGATTCGTGACATGCTTACTCAGAAATGCCATTAGATGTATAAAAAATGCCATCATTCCGTTAGATGTATAAAAAATGACATCATTCCGTTAGATGTTTGCTCAATAATGCCATTAGACATTGTTATTTTCATCTAAAACTTGTTGACCATCCAATATGACAAAAAAAAGCCCAGGCCCACATTTCAGTTCTCTCTATCTCACAATGATAAGTATGGCCCCACTTGTGAGGAGTAAGTAAGCGAATAATTTTACAGGAAAATAAGAGCGATGTTGGGATCAAGTGGGCCCACACTTTATTGTAGTGAGATAGAGGGAGAGCTGGCATGTTGGTCGATAGCTATTGATGCCATTATAGCATGTCAAGATAGATTTGATATCACAATAATGATGTGCAGTGGCATTTTTGAGCATGTGTCTAAAGAAGTGATGGCTTTTTTAGCAGTAGAAATTCCTAGTGGTGATACTTAATTGTGGGACACAACTGGTGGCATAAATGATAAAAACCTTTTTTGTAAGTACAACATTTGGGATCACTTATTGTCAGAATTCATAATAATTAACTACTTTACCTAGAACATTGAATGGTTCAGGAACATTGATGGGTGGGGTATCGATCAACAGGGGAAACTTCCACGACGATAACATGTGGACTTTCAATATCCATCATCATAAACACACAAAATTCTAACCCTAAATAGATACAGCTCACGAGCTATTTTATCTAGTCATGCATGTAGGTTATAAGTCTTTTTGCATTAGTACATCTGTATGCTGCTCTGCCATGTTACACCATCACTTCATGCATTTTTACGTAACAAGTGAATTTTGTTGCACTAAAGGCTGTTTGGTTAGTGACTTTGCCAAAGATTGCCATACCTAAGGTTAGGCAATTTTGACCAACTTAAGTGAGTGTTTGGTTCCAGCCACACCTTAGGCAAGCCACACTTGGGTCCCACATGGCATACACACAAAAAGTGTGGCAAGGTTCCCTTAGGCTGTTGGGGAACGCAGTAATTTCAAAAAAATTCCTACGCACACGCAAGATCATGGTGATGCATAGCAATGAGAGGGGAGAGTGTTGTCTACGTACCCACGCAGACCGACTGCGGAAGCGTTGACGCAACGTAGAGGAAGTAGTCGTACGTCTTCCCGATCCGATCGATCGAAGCACCGTTACTCCGGCACCTCCGAGTTCTTAGCACACGTACAGCTCGATGACGATCCCCGGGCTCCGATCCAGCAAAGCGTCGGGGAGGAGTTCCGTCAGCACGACGGCGTGGTGACGATCTTGATGTTCTACCGTCGCAGGGCTTCGCCTAAGCACCGCTACAATATAATCGAGGTGGAATATGGTGGCAGGGGGCACCGCACACGGCTAAGGAACGATCTCAAGGATCAACTTGTGTGTCCTAGGGTGCCCCCCTGCCTCCGTATATAAAGGAGCCAGGGGGGAGGGGGCGGTCGGCCAAGGAGGGCGTGCCAAGGGAGTCCTACTCCCTCTGGGAGTAGGATTCCCCCCCCCCCCAATCCTAGTTGGAATAGGATTCCTCGAGGGGGGAAAGAGAGAGAGGGGGCCGGCCACCTCTCCTTGTCCTAATAGGACTAGGGGAGGGGGGAGGCACGCGGCCCACATTGGGCTGCCCCTTTCTCCTTTCCACTAAAGCCCACTAAGGCCCATATAGCTCCCGGGGGGTTCCGGTAACCTCCCGGTACTCCGGTAAAATCCTGATTTCACCCGAAACACTTCCGATATCCAAACATAGGCTTCCAATATATCAATCTTTATGTCTCGACCATTTCGAGACTCCTCGTCATGTCCATGATCACATCCGGGACTCCAAACAATCTTCGGTACATCAAAATGCATAAACTCATAATAAATGTCATCGTAACGTTAAGCGTGCGGACCCTACGGTTCGAGAACAATGTAGACATGACCGAGACACGTCTCCGATCAATAACCAATAGCGGGACCTGGATGCCCATATGGGCTCCTACATATTCTACAAAGATCTTTATCGGTCAGACCGCATAACAACATACGTTGTTCCCTTTGTCATCGGTATGTTACTTGCCCGAGATTCGATCGTCGGTATCCAATACCTAGTTCAATCTCGTTACCGGCAAGTCTCTTTACTCGTTCCGTAATACATCATCCCGCAACTAACTCATTAGTTGCAATGCTTGCAAGGCTTATGTGATGTGCATTACCGAGAGGGCCCAGAGATACCTCTCCGACAATCGGAGTGACAAATCCTATTCTCGAAATACGCCAACCCAACATCTACCATTAGAGACACCTGTAGAGCTCCTTTATAATCACCCAGTTACGTTGTGACGTTTGGTAGCACACAAAGTGTTCCTCCGACAAACGGGAGTTGCATAATCTCATAGTCATAAGAACATGTATAAGTCATGAAGAAAGCAATAGCAACATACTAAACGATCGGGTGCTAAGCTAATGGAATGGGTCATGTCAATCAGATCATTCAACTAATGATGTGACCTCGTTAATCAAATAACAACACTTTGTTCATGGTTAGGAAACATAACCATCTTTGATTAACGAGCTAGTCAAGTAGAGGCATACTAGTGACACTCTGTTTGTCTATGTATTCACACATGTATTATGTTTCCGGTTAATATAATTCTAGCATGAATAATAAACATTTATCATGATATAAGGAAATAAATAATAACTTTATTATTGCCTCTAGGGCATATTTCCTTCAGTCTCCCACTTGCACTAGAGTCAATAATCTAGATTACACAGTAATGATTCTAACACCCATGGAGCCTTGGTGTTGATCATGTTTTGCTCGTGGAAGAGGCTTAGTCAACGGATCTGCAACATTCAGATCCGTATGTATCTTGCAAATCTCTATGTCTCCCACCTGGACTAGATCCCGGATGGAATTGAAGCGTCTCTTGATGTGCTTGGTTCTCTTGTGAAATCTAGATTCCTTTGCCAAGGCAATTGCACCAGTATTGTCACAAAAGATTTTCATTGGACCCGATGCACTAGGTATGACACCTAGATCGGATATGAACTCCTTCATCCAGACTCCTTCGTTCGCTGCTTCCGAAGCAGCTATGTACTCCACTTCACATGTAGATCCCGCTACGATGCTTTGTTTAGAACTGCACCAACTGACAGCTCCACCGTTTAATGTAAACACGTATCCGGTTTGCGATTTAGAATCGTCCGGATCAGTGTCAAAGCTTGCATCAACGTAACCTCTTACGGTGAGCTCTTTGTCACCTCCATATACGAGAAACATATCCTTAGTCCTTTTCAGGTATTTCAGGATGTTCTTGACCGCTGTCCAGTGATCCACTCTTGGATTACTTTGGTACCTCCCTGCTAAGCTTATAGCAAGGCACACATCAGGTCTGGTACACAGCATTGCATACATGATAGAGCCTATTGCTGAAGCATAGGGAACATCTTTCATTTTCTCTCTATCTTTTGCAGTGGTCGGGCATTGAGTCTGACTCAACTTCACACCTTGTAACACAGGCAAGAACCCTTTCTTTGCTTGATCCATTTTGAACTTCTTCAAAATCTTGTCAAGGTATGTGCTTTGTGAAAGTCCAATTAAGCGCCTTGATCTATCTCTATAGATCTTTATGCCTAATATGTAAGCAGCTTCACCGAGGTATTTCATTGAAAAACTCTTATTCAAGTATCCCTTTATGCTATCCAGAAATTCTATATCATTTCCAATTAGTAATATGTCATCCACATATAATATCAGAAATGCTACAGAGCTCCCACTCACTTTCTTGTAAATACAGGCTTCTCCGAAAGTCTGTATAAAACCAAATGCTTTGATCACACTATCAAAGCGTTTATTCCAACTCCGAGAGGCTTGCACCAGTCCATAAATGGATCGCTGGAGCTTGCATACTTTGTTAGCTCCCTTTGGATCGACAAAACCTTCCGGTTGCATCATATACAACTCTTTTTTCAGAAATCCATTCAGGAATGCAGTTTTGACATCCATCTGCCAAATTTCATAATCATAAAATGCGGCAATCGCTAACATGATTCGGACAGACTTAAGCATCGCTAAGGGTGAGAAAGTCTCATCGTAGTCAACCCCTTGAACTTGTCGAAAACCTTTTGCGACAAGTCGAGCTTTGTAGACAGTAACATTACCATCAGCGTCAGTCTTCTTCTTGAAGATCCATTTATTCTCAATTGCTTGCCGATCATCGGGCAAGTCAACCAGAGTCCATACTTTGTTCTCATACATGGATCCCATCTCAGATTTCATGGCTTCAAGCCATTTTGCGGAATCTGGGCTCACCATCGCTTCTTCATAGTTCGTAGGTTCATCATGATCTAGCAGCATGATTTCCAGAACAGGATTACCGTACCACTCTGGTGCGGATCTCGCTCTGGTTGATCTACGAGGTTCAGTAGTATCTTGTCCTGAAGTTTCATGATTATCATCATTAGCTTCCTCACTAATTGGTATAGGTGTCGCAGAAATAGTTTTCTGTGATGTACTACTTTCCAATAAGGGAGAAGGTACAGTTACCTCGTCAAGTTCTACTTTCCTCCCACTCACTTCTTTCGAGAGAAACTCCTTCTCTAGAAAGGATCCATTCTTAGCAACGAATGTCTTGCCTTCGGATCTGTGATAGAAGGTGTACCCAACAGTCTCCTTTGGGTATCCTATGAAGATACATTTCTCCGATTTGGGCTCGAGCTTATCAGGTTGAAGCTTTTTCACATAAGCATCGCAGCTCCAAACTTTAAGAAACGACAACTTTGGTTTCTTGCCAAACCATAGTTCATAAGGCGTCGTCTCAACGGATTTTGATGGTGCCCTATTTAATGTGAATGCGGATGTCTCTAAAGCATAACCCCAAAACGATAGCGGTAAATCAGTAAGAGACATCATAGATCGCACCATATCTAGTAAAGTATGATTACAACGTTCGGACACACCATTACGCTGTGGTGTTCCGGGTGGCGTGAGTTGCGAAACTATTCCGCATTGTTTCAAATGTACACCAAACTCGTAACTCAAATATTCTCCTCCACGATCAGATCGTAGAAACTTTATTTTCTTGTTACGATGATTTTCAACTTCACTCTGAAATTCTTTGAACTTTTCAAATGTTTCAGACTTGTGTTTCATTAAGTAGATATACCCATATCTGCTTAAGTCATCTGTGAAGGTGAGAAAATAACGATATCCGCCACGAGCCTCAATATTCATCGAACCACATACATCGGTATGTATGATTTCCAATAAATCTGTTGCTCTCTCCATAGTACCGGAGAACGGCGTTTTAGTCATCTTGCCCATGAGGCACGGTTTGCAAGTACCAAGTGATTCATAATCAAGTGGTTCCAAAAGTCCATCAGTATGAAGTTTCTTCATGCGCTTTATACCGATATGACCTAAACGGCAGTGCCACAAATAAGTTGCACTATCATTATCAACTCTGCATCTTTTGGCTTCAACTTTATGAATATGTGTGTTACTACTATCGAGATTCATCAAAAATAGACCACTCTTCAAAGGTGCATGACCATAAAAGATATTACTCATATAAATAGAACAACCATTATTCTCTGATTTAAATGAATAACCGTCTCGCATCAAACAAGATCCAGATATAATGTTCATGCTCAACGCTGGCACCAAATAACAATTATTTAGGTCTAATATTAATCCCGAAGGTAGATGTAGAGGTAGCGTGCCGTCCGCGATCACATCGACTTTGGAACCGTTTCCCACGCGCATCGTCACCTCGTCATTTGCCAGTGTTGCTTAATCCGTAGTCCCTGTTTCGAGTTGCAAATATTAGCAACTGAACCAGTATCAAATACCCAGGTGCTACTACGAGCTCTAGTAAGGTACACATCAATAACATGTATATCACATATACCTTTGTTCACCTTGCCATCCTTCTTATCCGCCAAATACTTGGGGCAGTTCCGCTTCCAGTGACCAGTCTGCTTGCAGTAGAAGCACTCAGTTTCAGGCTTAGGTCCAGACTTGGGTTTCTTCTCCTAAGCAGCAACTTGCTTGCCGTTCTTCTTGAAGTTCCCCTTCTTCTTCCCTTTGCCTTTTTTCTTGAAACTAGTGGTCTTGTTAACCATCAACACTTGATGATCCTTCTTGATTTCTACCTCCGCAGCTTTCAGCATTGCGAAGAGCTCGGGAATAGTCTTGTTCATCCCTTTCATATTATAGTTCATCACGAAGCTCTTGTAGCTCGGTGGCAGTGATTGGAGAATTCTGTCAATGATGCAATCATCTGGAAGATTAACTCCCATCTGAATCAAGTGATTATTATACCTAGACATTTTGAGTATATGCTCACTGACAGAACTGTTCTCCTCCATCTTGCAGCTATAGAACTTATTGGAGACTTCATATCTCTCAATCCGGGCATTTGCTTGAAATATTAACTTCAACTCCTGGAACATCTCATATGCTCCATGACGTTCAAAACGTCGTTGAAGTCCCGATTCTAAGCCGTAAAGCATGGCACACTGAACTATCGAGTAGTCATCAGCTTTGCTCTGCTAGACGTTCATAACATCTGGTGTTGCTCCAGCAGCAGGCCTGGCACCCAGCGGTGCTTCCAGGACGTAATTCTTCTGAGCAACAATGAGGATAATCCTCAAGTTAGGGACCCAGTCCGTGTAATTGCTACCATCATCTTTCAACTTTGCTTTCTCAAGGAACGCATTAAAATTCAACGGAACAACAGCACGAGCCATCTATCTACAATCAACATAAAAAAGCAAGATACTATCAGGTACTAACTTCATGATAAGTTTAAGTTCAATTAATCAAATTACTTAAGAACTCCCACTTAGATAGACATCCCTCTAATCCTCTAAGTGATCACGTGATCCAAATCAACTAAACCATAACCGATCATCATGTGAGATGGCGTAGTTTTTCAATGGTGAACATCGTTATGTTGATGATATCTACTATATGATTCACGCTCGACCTTTCGGTCTCTGTGTTCCGAGGCCATATCTGCATATGCTAGGCTCGTCAAGTTTAACCTGAGTATTCTGCGTGTGCAAAAACTGGCTTGCACCCGTTGTAGATGGACGTAGAGCTTATCACACCCGATCATCACATGGTGTCTGGGCACGATGAACTTTGGCAACGGTGCATACTCAGGGAGAACACTTCTTGATAATTTAGTGAGAGATCATCTTATAATGCTACCGTCAATCAAAGCAAGATAAGATGCATAAAAGGATAAACATCACATGCAATCAATATAAGTGATATGATATGGCCATCATCATCTTGTGCTTGTGATCTCCATCTCCGAAGCACCGTCATGATCACCATCGTCACCGGCGCGACACCTTGATCTCCATCGTAGCATCGTTGTCGTCTCGCCAATCTTATGCTTCCACGACTATCGCTACCGCTTAGTGATAAAGTAAAGCATTACATCGCGATTGCATTGCATACAATAAAGCGACAACCATATGGCTCCTGCCAGTTGCCGATAACTCGGTTACAAAACATGATCATCTCATACAATAAAATTCATCATCATGCCTTGACCATATCACATCACAACATGCCCTGCAAAAACAAGTTAGACGTCCTCTACTTTGTTGTTGCAAGTTCTAGGTGGCTGCTACGGGCTTAAGCAAGAACCAATCTCACCTACGCATCAAAACCACAACGATAGTTTGTCAAATAGACTCCGTTTTAACCTTCGCAAGGACCGAGCGTAGCCATACTCGGTTCAACTAAAGTTGGAGAGACAGTCGCCCGCAAGCCACCTATGTGCAAAGCACGTCGGGGGAACCGGTCTCGCGTAAGCGTACGCGTAATGTTGGTCCGGGTCGTCTCGTCCAACAATACCGCTGAACCAAAGTATGACATGCTGGTAGGCAGTATGACTTATATCGCCCACAACTCACTTGTGTTCTACTCGTGCATATAACATCAAACCATAAAACCTAGGCTCGGATGCCACTGTTGGGGAACGCAGTAATTTCAAAAAAATTCCTACGCACACGCAAGATCATGGTGATGCATAGCAACGAGAGGAGAGAGTGTTGTCTACATACCCACGCAGACCGACTGCGGAAGCATTGAGGCAACGTAGAGGAAGTAGTCGTACGTCTTCCCGATCCGATCGATCCAAGCACCGTTACTCCGGCACCTCCGAGTTCTTAGCACACGTACAGCTCGATGACGATCCCCGGGCTCCGATCCAGCAAAGCGTCGGGGAGGAGTTCCGTCAGCACGACGGCGTGGTGACGATCTTGATGTTCTACCGTCGCAGGGCTTCGCCTAAGCACCGCTACAATATAATCGAGGTGGAATATGGTGGCAGGGGGCACCGCACACGGCTAAGGAACGATCTCAAGGATCAACTTGTGTGTCCTATGGTTCCCCCCTGCCTCTGTATATAAAGGAGCCAAGGGGGAGGGGGCGGCCGGCCAAGGAGGGCGCGCCAAGGGAGTCCTACTCCCTCTGGGAGTAGGATTCCCCCCCCCCAATCCTAGTTGGAATAGGATTCCTCGAGGGGGGAAAGAGAGAGAGGGGGCCGGCCACCTCTCCTTGTCCTAATAGGACTAGGGGAGGGGGGAGGTGCGCGGCCCACCTTGGGCTGCCCCTTTCTCCTTTCCACTAAAGCCCACTAAGGCCCATATAGCTCCCGGGGGGTTCCGGTAACCTCCCGGTACTCCGGTAAAATCCTGATTTCACCCGGAACACTTCCGATATCCAAACATAGGCTTCCAATATATCAATCTTTATGTCTCGACCATTTCGAGACTCCTCGTCATGTCCATGATCACATCCGGGACTCCAAACAATCTTCGGTACATCAAAATGCATAAACTCATAATAACTGTCATCGTAACGTTAAGCGTGCGGACCCTACGGTTCGAGAACAATGTAGACATGACCGAGACACGTCTCCGGTCAATAACCAATAGCGGGACCTGGATGCCCATATTGGCTCCTACATATTCTACGAAGATCTTTATCGGTCAGACCGCATAACAACATACGTTGTTCCCTTTGTCATCGGTATGTTACTTGCCCGAGATTCGATCGTCGGTATCCAATACCTAGTTCAATCTCGTTACCGGCAAGTCTCTTTACTCATTCCGTAATACATCATCCCGCAACTAACTCATTAGTTGCAATGCTTGCAAGGCTTATGTGATGTGCATTACCGAGAGGGCCCAGAGATACCTCTCCGACAATCAGAGTGACAAATCCTATTCTCGAAATACGCCAACCCAACATCTACCATTGGAGACACCTGTAGAGCTCCTTTATAATCACCCAGTTACGTTGTGACGTTTGGTAGCACACAAAGTGTTCCTCCGGCAAACGGGATTTGCATAATCTCATAGTCATAGGAACATGTATAAGTCATGAAGAAAGCAATAGCAACATACTAAACGATCAGGTGCTAAGCTAATGGAATGGGTCATGTCAATCAGATCATTCAACTAATGATGTGACCTTGTTAATCAAATAACAACACTTTGTTCATGGTTAGGAAACATAACCATCTTTGATTAACGAGCTAGTCAAGTAGAGGCATACTAGTGACACTCTGTTTGTCTATGTATTCACACATGTATTATGTTTCCGGTTAATACAATTCTAGCATGAATAATAAACATTTATCATGATATAAGGAAATAAATAATAACTTTATTATTGCCTCTAGGGCATATTTCCTTCATAGGCTTGCCAGCTTGTGGCTCTCATTTTGATGAACTAACCTTAGGCAAGCTTGGGAAAAATGTGTGGCAAAATGTGGCAATGCTAGTGCTCTCTTCGACATGTATGATTGATCCTTGATTTTTTTTACTATATGGTACTATCCCATTTAGTTGCTTATGTACCAACTAATAAGTTATGCATTTATTTTTTTCAACATCATTTGAAGATATTTTACGCTGTCATCAATTACATTATGTTTTATAGACTCTGTGCCTGCTGAATTCTCATATTAGATATACTTACGCAATATTTGGTACTACATGTAGGTCCTAAGTGACGACGTCGATAGTGACCAAGAAACCCAGAGGATCTACAGGAGGCAGAAGGCGAGGGAGCTGAACAGTGGTGTGCTCGAGAAACATATCAGGCCAAGAATCGGAAGGGGGGGCTACGGATGCCCTTACTGCAACAAGCTGATGAAAGGCGACCTGAGAAGTACCATCAACCATGCAGTCGGAACATCCCAAGGCAGCATCAAGAATGGCTACGCTTTCAGGGCGAAGCACCCCGCGTATGCCGAGTACTTGATGAGGCTTCTTTGAGGCTTTAGGGAAGTGCGCACCCTCGCAGCTAGAACTGATGCTCTTTTGGTTGTAACTATGCTAAGTACTACCCTATGCTATACTTTGTTGGTGAACATTTATGGTCGAACTATGTGCACCAGTACTACTAAGTGGTGCTTGCTTTTGTATATATGGAAGTGTTGAACTAAGGTAGAACTATGTTAATTGGTGTGTGGTTTGGCATATCTGCTTGTTAAACTCATGCTCATTAATCATCGGCTCATTTAGATTAAGTAGCATAAAACCCTGATTGGCTAGGTTCGTTTGAAGCTAGTTAAGCTTGTGAGCGCTCGTTAACAGATTCTGATGTGTTATGGTATACATCATGAGTGTGTACATGTGCTTTTCAAGAAGGAAGATGGTGACTCAAAAAGGAAATGCACTAGTTTGCTGCCTAAGGTGTTGATCCAAGTAATACTAGAACCATCGTGTTTGTGGCGTGGCTACATGATGATCACAAAGTCTCGATCCAAGTAATACTAGATCACTTGATGACAATTTGATCTGATGTTTTCACAAGTCTTGAGCATTAGGGTTTATGTACGCAATTTTCAATCCCCAACCCATCCACCCCGGACACGAACTTTGGATTGCATCACGTAGATGTACAAAATCCAGTTCCTAGCGCCTGCCCCAAGCGCCTATGATTGTGATTTTTTTCCAGGATCCTAATTAAGCGCCTGAATAAGCCGGCTACATTGTAGGTGCCCAACGCCGAAGTATTTCCGCTATAGTAGGTAACTACCAATTACTCCCCGCATCTCTCCCCCTAGGGCACGCCCTAAAACTACCGCCGCCGCTCACACGCCCGCCTCGCTGCTGGCGGATATGAAATCCACTCGTGGAGGTCGATTGGCTGTCGTGACAGAGCGGGGCCATGGACGTGGGGGGCCTGTCATGGACGCCGTCGTGACAGATCATGGACTTGAGGAGCTAACCACCAACGTTGTCGTCCATCGCATGGATGAGGATCCCCACGAGAAAGCTTTGGACTACTTGATGTCCGATCCAGAGAAGCATCGTGTCAACGAGGTGCAGTACTCCGTGTCGATCACAAGCAGCAGCACATGCACGGCATGGACTCGAATTCCGTTACGGTAATTTTAATTTTTTAACCCTAGATCTGTCTTCAAGTTTAAGGTTAGCGGTTAATCATTAAACCACCAATACATTGTTAAATTGGCATAATGGAATCTAGCTCTAAATATAATGTTGATCATCAGTATGTAATGATCATTATTTATTCAATCAATCTTTGAGAAATTAATGGTTCATCCACTCCACAATTTAGTGCGTTTTGGTTTTATGCTAAAAGTCAGACATCATAAATGTTGTGCATGTTTATTGACAATTTTTTTTAAAGTACATCATATGATTTATGCTTTCATATGGATTTGATATTGCTTTTTTCTCCTTAAATTTTCAAAGTTAATAAATATTTACTTTAAAAATAATTTATAGGCACTACAGTATGAAACTTAGGGAATATTAGGTACTGTAAACAATGGTGCAGCTTATATCATACATAATTTAAACTTGCAGCCTTATTCTCATGATTATTCGGACATTTCCGAAGGAGAGATGGATGCACACACTCAGAAAACCCTTGAAGAATTGCAGAATGGACAGTGCAACGTGCTTAAGCGTATGGCATATCGTTGCGCGTTCTGTGGCAAATATCTGGACCCGGCTTTCGTTAGTATTCTTGAGCACGCCGAAGGAGTTGCCAAAGGATACCAAATGAAGCATGGTGTGAGGGCGAAACACAAGGCGCTAGCCCAATATCTCAGGAATTTGTCGGACAAAGAGAAGGTCCGAAGAAGGCGTTATGAGAACCAGCATGCCAAAGAATAGATGAATAAACGAAACCATGAAAAAGTTCTGGTTGGCATAAGTAGTCATTCGTGTTTTTTTTGAAAATACCAACGAATATTTTAATTTATCATAGTTTTTTGCAAAAATGTTACATTTATTAAATTTAATCATAAAAATGCATACAATTCAATTATTCATTTTTTCAAATATTTGCAACCTTGCATCTAATAGTTTACCATTTTATGTGCTTAAAATTATTCAAGATCAATTGGTATTGAAAGACTCATCCACATGCAATATGAACAGCAGTGTATTTTTAGGGTTTGTTTAAAAGAACACCTGTGGTCATGCTGATCTTTTGTGTTTGGCCAGAATTGGTATAGCTGCCAAATCTGCATCTGATCCGGCCCAACACTTTGTTCCTTTTATGGGCCTGCACAAGTGGGAGGCAGAGAGAAAAGCGAGCGATGCCCCAACCCCAACCCCACCCCCATTCCCAATCCCACCACACTTCATTCTTTGCAAAGACAGAGAGGCGACGCGGAGGGCGACGGCTAGGGTTTGCCAAGCCGTCACCTTGGCCGCCCCCGTCGTCGTCAAATCGGCCGGATCCGCGAGGCCACCCACTCCCCCTGCTCCGGCCACGATTCTCCACCGCTTCGTCGACAGCAAGGTCCGACAACGGCACCTCTTCTCCTCAATCCTTGTCGCGTCGCCCGAAGCTCCGGTGGTGCCAGCTTCGAACAAGTCTACTCCAGCCCCATCTGGTACCACTTCGCAGGTAAGATTGATCTTCCCTGCCCTTCTAATGTCGATCTGACCTTAATTTTGCGATCTAGCAGCACCGCCCAAGTTAAAATCTGACACTTGCTTGTGTGCATGTTTCGGGTATTCGCAGATTTACTGTCAACTAGTAGGTCATATTGCAACAAGTAATTTTACAGCAAGATAATCTGAAAATGTACTGCGTAATCATGGTTTTACTTGTTCGTATGGGTAGTAATGGGTAAACACTTTCATGCAAGTAAGAGAAAAAGGTGGGTGTTGGCCAGCATACCTTGCTCGTCGACATAGCCTTCACTATGCTATCATCTTGCTTGACAGATGCTATCAAGTACTTTTTCCCTTGGAAAATGGCCCCCCACTGCTAGATATAGAAAAAGTATATTCACAGGAGCATACACATGTTTTGGTTTGTTGGGATAGTTTGAAGACTGTGTATATGTATTTGCTGATGCTTAGTTATTAAAAACTAAAAAGGCGAGCACAGAAGTAGTCCATGAGGAAATTTGTAATGATGGAATGAGGATCAGTTATAGTTTCATGTATTACTCGATGGTAGTATGATGATTAGTGCATATTTTGAAGGATTTGTCAAGTATAGACTGCTCTTGATTGGTGCATGTTTTTGATGATATGTGCACACATGTAATATTTTTGGTTGGTGCATATTTTTGCTGATTGTTGTTACTGCTTACTTGAATTATGTCAGCCTATCTCCAAGATATGGTATGGGCTTGTTGGGGTCAATGAAAATTTCCTGTCAGCTAGTAGTACACATTGCAACAAATTCCTCACTGTTGGATTTTCTGACATTATACTTCATAATCATGATTTTACTTGTTGGTATGGGTAGTAATGAGTAAATAAATAGCAAGTATACAAAAGGGTGACAATTGGTCAGCATACCTTGCTCGTTCTCATAGCCTTCACTATGATGTCATCTTGCTTGAGAGATTCTATCATGTCCTTATTCTCACTGGAAATTGGAAAATTAACCTCCACAGCTACCTCTAAAAATGTTATGTACATCAGCAAATGCATTATTTGTTTTGTTTGGAAAATTTAAAGACTTTATATTTATTACCTGATGGTACCACACAACAGCCCATCAGGAAATTTGCAGTGATCAAAGGCAGATCAGTTATAGTTTCACGTATTGCTCGATGAGAGCAGTCAATCATGGTTCATTTTTACATGGCTACTAATTGGTTGGTTACCAAGTTTTCTTGTCCAGCTCACAAAATTGTAACCTTGAAATATCCTAATTGGTTATGTCTACCCAATGATTATGAGTCTAACCACTAGTCGTGCGAATAGTTGTCGACTAGCTTTTTCGTGTAGATGTTTATACATGAATTACGTACTTAGCAAGAAGTATGCGAAAAGATTATTCACATTGTATATGGTGTTAACAAGTCATAATGGAAGACTGATTTCATATATCAATAACTAACATTTGTTCATTGCAATGCATGCAACATGTTTGAATGGCAAGGGAAACCATCCTCATCAGCAGTGAAGAGAGTGATCACCGAACCACCTCAGATGATGCTTCAGACGGCACTTCATGTGGGAGTGACGGCTATAGCGGTTATGACGACACCTCTAGCGACTATGACACTGATGATAGTTCTGATGGAGATGGAGATGTGGACCACGATCCTATCTTGGCACTACGGGGTAAAGTTCTATTTGGTTGGTCAGATATTAGATGAACCGTGAAATATCGAAAGTTGATGTTTGAGTGACACTTGATTACCACAAATTACTCTGTTTGGGTTCTAAATGACCTTCCAAATCAACATTGACTGAACTAGAGCTTACATAGAGCAGTGTTTAGTTGTTAGTTTAAATAAATCAAATATTCAATTTGCCCGTGTTTCTACGAGATATTGCTGGGTGGATGTGATTGGGTTATCTATGTCCTTCATTTCTTGATCATTGGAGTAGGCATTGATCATTAACCCAATGTTGATGTTCTAGATCTTACATATGAAATTATTTACTACTCTGTCATCTTAATTTTTTTATACAGGTCCGGGATACCATGTGAGAAAAGGAACTATCAAGGATCGCATCTTCTACGGCAACCATGTATTGCTAAACGAGGATCGGTGGGACTATCTCAAATACATAGTAAAGCAGTGCCAACCTCCCATACCATACTATGTCAGCACCGTCACTCGCTCGGCAGTCATCAGAGGGAAGACCAAGATGGTAAACACTTGGACTTTTCTTTTTGCAAATCATACTTCACTAGTGAAAATGCCATCATGTAGAGACGGAGAGGAGGACGGGCGTGGTTGTGCAAATCATTCTTATATTTTTGTGCAAATTATACTTCATTTTTTATGTAACATTATTTATTTCCCTGTGCAATCAGTGCTTCTCAAAGGAGTACAGTCAGGCCTACCTCAAAGATTATCTGTGAAAGCCCATGCTTGTGCGTGTCACCAGCGAAAATTTTGAAGGTAATAAAAAGGTCTTGTTCAAGATGGGCAAGAAGGACGGGCGAGCGATCATGACGAAGAACTGGAGAGAAGTCGTTGAGGGCGCCAGAATGAAAGAAGATCAAATGGCTATCTTCAGGTTCATGGAAAGGAGTGGAGGTGGGCTTAGGGTGAACATGGTTAGTGGCATGAGGATTCGTTGACCCGCCGCAGTAGTTTGACGCTAGTTTTATAATCTGTATGTACTAGCCAGTAACTGCAAGTTGGTAGTATCAGCTTTAGGGTCCAGTAAGTGCAACTTAGTAGTAATTGGTACTTGGTAGTAACTAGTACTTTGATGGTATAACTTTTGGGTCCGACTGGATATGAAGATCGTCCAGTAAGTGGAACTTGGCAGTAACTTGGTGGTAGTATGAACCCTATGTGGCGTAATGTACTTGCTATGCAAGTCTATATATATAACGCACCCTGGTACCCTCCTTGATATAATTACCTTTATGGACTGCAATTATATTTCCTTTTTTTGCCACAGTGATGCTAGTATTTTTAGAATCAAATCTAACCGGGTTTCAAATGGATTAGACACTACTTTCATTTTTGAACGAGGTTTTTGTGTTGGCTAGTACGAGTTGTTTTGAAAATGTGGTTTGTATGTGTGTCGCACAAAAAAATGAAATGCAAAACAAAGAGCGGGACCTGTTTCTGTTACTTTCGAGATGGCATGCTATTTTCAAAATGATGTTTTTTTATTTGAAAAATAGTATATACTAAAAAAACATGCTATCTGTTGAAAAGCGTAATTAAAAATATGTTGTTTTCAAAATCAGCACGCTGCTTTCAAAACAGCATATTTTAAAAACCATGTATTTTGTGAAATAAGTTTAAAAACAGCGTTATATTTTTAAAAACAGTGTTATATTTTTAAAAACGGTGTTGTATTTTTAGAATGAGGCTGTTATTTTGAAATCAGCATGCTATTTTTAAAAACAACATATTCGAAAGAACATGATTTTTTTTAAATCAGCAAGCTATTTTTGAAATGAGCATGCTATTTTTGAAATCGGCATGCTATTTTTTTTAAATCAGCATGATATTTTTGAAATCAACATGCTATTTTTGAGATCAGCATGCTATTTTCGAAATCAGCATGCTATTTTTGAAATCAGCATGCTATTTTAAAAGTAGCATAATGAAAGCATTATATTTTTAAAATAAGCATGCTATTTTTTAAAAATATCATGCTGATTTCAAAAACAGCATGCTATTTTAAAAGTAGCATATTGAAAAGAGCATTATATTTTTTAAAGTACCATGCTATTTTTAAAATTAGCATGCTATTTTTGAAATTAGCATGTTATTTTAAAAGTAGCATAATTTTAAAATCAGCATGCTATTTTTAAAATCAGCATGATATTTTTAAATCAGCATATTCATTATATTTTATTTTCAATTGAACATGTTTTTTTCAAATGAGCATGCTATTTTTAAAATATCAGTATGCTTATTTTCTATTTGAAAATAAACGATTTTCAATGTTATTTGAAAACGAGGTTTCTATTAACGTTCTATTTTCTTATATATATAAATTTTCGGTTTCTATTTTATATTTCAAGTATGAAATTTGACTACACTTTGAATAAATTTCAGCAATATATTATGTAAGAAATGAAAAAATACAGAAAATCAACTGCACTAAAAATGCATTGTTTCATCGATGTTGATAAATCATAACTAGCCTACCATGTCGACCCGTCCATAATAAAATGAGGGTGTACCAATCAAAAGAGGAATTCAAAAAAATAGTGGCAGTCCATCAAATAGGTCTAATACATGAGAAACAAGGTGGATCACTGCATGGAAAACTGTCTACTTTAGTTTGTTCTCAATTTTTCGACCCCTGAAATCCTTTTGTTTTCTCTGCTTGACCCTGTGCATCTAAACATCATGTCTCGACTTCACTTTAGCTTTCCTGCATGAAACAACGTTTGTTAATAGGATAGCAAAAAAGATTTGAGCATGTACAGTACACTATAACAGAAAAAACACTAACTTCACTGATTTTCTTTTCATAGCTACAGAAGCTAACTTGACAGCTCTTATTCGCTCAGCCTGTGGTACATTCCTATCAGGCCTTTTTGTCTTCATCACCCCTTTGTCCTGTTCTTTACCGCCCTTACTAGAGTCTTTCCTGGAAAAGTTAAGAAACGTCAACATAGTACTAGCAAATACCCGACTTCTAGAGCGGACATGTAAGTACAAACACTAACTTCACTGGTTTTCCTCGCGCACCCTTGTCATCGTTCTTTTTCGTCCTCCCAGCATTGACATTTGGTGCGCCCTTGCGTTTCCTGCAAAAAATGAAATAGATGAATCTGCAGCCAGCATTCGAAAACATGTTTAAGTACGCATAATTATGCTAATGCCCACTTGTTTGGTTTTGCGTAATCCTCTTCTGGAACCTCCAATGGTCTCTTTCTAGCCCTCCTCAGCCCACCATCTTCTACATCTGAATCTTCCTCTTCTTCCTCATCTGAATCTCTCTCTTCTTCTGCATCTGAATCTCCCTCTTCTTCTGCATCTGAATCTTCCTCTTCTTCTGTACCTGAATCTTCCTCTTCTTCTGTACCTGAATCTTCCTCTTCTTCTATATCTGCCTCTGTCTCTTCTTCTGTATCTGCCTCTGTCTCTTCTTTTGTATCTGACGTTGTCTCTTCTTTTTGCTTCTTCCTCCTTGTGCTATTTAATTTCCCTGATTTTTTCCTGTGTAAATTGAAGAAAAACATGTGAACACTCTCCGGGAGAACATATTAACACTGTAAGCATGTATGGAAATGAACAATGAGATTAACATGTGCACTAACTTTGTTGCTTTTTTTGAATCTTCTTCTTCTTCTATATCTGAATCTGTGTCTTCTTCTGTCTCTGAGTCTTTGTCTTTTCGCTTCTTCCTCCTTGTGACCTTTGATTTCCCCGATTTGTTCCTGAGTAAATTGAAGAAAAAGAGAGAAGATATTAACATTGTAAGCATGTATGGAAATGAACAATGAGATAAACATGTGCACTAAATTCGTTGCTTTTTTCCCTCTCATCCGCTCGCGCCTGGATTTAATCCTCTTGTTCGATTCTTCGGTAGTTGGTCTCCCTTTTGGAACTATTTTGATTGGATTTTCCACATCATCAGTGTAGCATTCGCGAGCAGCAGAGAAGTATGCCGGCAAAGGAACAAACAATTTATGGCCTTCATCCAAATTAGTTTTTTCTCCATCAACCAATATACTCTGGAGGAACTCCATCACCTGTTCTGACTGTGAATCGCTAGTTGTGGCTGTGAATAAAGCGTCACTAGACATGTTGCGTAGTTGATGATACTTATTCATGTGATCAGACCATACATGAGTATTCGCAGTCCTCGAAGAAGGGAACGCTGGCTTGGCCTGCATTGTCCATCTTTTCTTGACAAAAATTTTTGGAAATGTGCGTACACCAAGATGATCCAGAACGCAGAATATATGTGCGCATGGGTAATCATGACTTTCCAACTTTTTACATTTACAAGCTGCATCATCCAGTCTTGCTCCTGTAAACAGACAAGTCACGTGATATATAAAATCCACAGGCTTAGCATCCATGCCTTGTGCATCCAACTTTTTTGCCTCCAACTCCTCACTGTCCTTACCTTCCAAGTGATTAGGATCCTTAGCATCCAGGTTTTTGGCATGCAAGTCCACACCATCCTTGCCTTCCAAATCATTGGGATCCTCAGCATCCAAGTTTTTTGCATGCAAGTCCTCAGCATCCTTACCTTCCAAGTCATTGGGATCCTCAGCATCCAATTTTTTTGCATGCAAGTCCTCAGCATACTTACCTTCCTTACCTTGCAATTCTCTAGCATCCCTGCCATATGGGGCTTTATCATATGGGGCTTTGCGCAAAACTCCAAACACGACCAAACCATCACATGCTACCTGGTCCGTGACCTGCCAATTTATCCCTTCGACAATCTGACGCTTTACCTTTGGAAACATCATAGTTGTATAAATATAAGAGGCAGCAATCTCCAGAGGGTGTGCATTCAGCTTAATGAAGCGTATCGTATGTGTTGCTACTGCGTCTAATGCTGCTTCAGTCTTACGCATTATGGATACACAGTGCTCAACATGCTGCAACAAATCAACAAGCTGCATCTTCTTGTTCAGGTGCACATGAAGCCTTGAGTTGAGAGACTCACTCCTCTTATTAATCATCATGCCTAGGAAATATCTACCCTTTGTGTACGCAACAGCCCATTTGTGTCGCAGCTCGTACATCCTGTTAACCCATGACGACCTCTTGCCCGTTGGTTTTATTTTGAACCGAACCTTATAAGCATCCCATCTTTTCTCAAACTCATCAACATCCCAACGACGGTAAATGAATTCCCTAAATTGCTCCAGCTTTTCCTCGCGGAGGTGCATCACCATATTCTCCTCGATATGCCATGTGCACAAACGATGATTTGTTCCGGTCCAGACAGTAGCTATTGCTTTAGCCATTGCACCGTCCCCATCGGTGATTGCTGAAATTGGTGCCATCTGGGACATTGCCTCCAAAAATACATGAAGAAGCCACTGGTATGATGCAACTGCCTCGTCTGACACTAGACCGACCCCAAACAAAACTGTGCTGCGGTGATGGTTCAGACCAACAAATGGAACAAACGGAAGCATGTACTTGTTAGACCGATATGTACTGTCGAACACCACGACACCACCAAAGGCAACATAGTCAATGCGGGATTGTGAGTCAGCACAGAATATGTTCCTCAAATGGCCCTCGCTGTCTTTTGTGTATTTGAAAAAGAATTCCGGGTCTGCTTTTTTCTGTGCAATCATATAGGTGAGCAAATATCTAGCGTCACTGTCTTCTATCTTGCGCTTCTTCTGGACTGAAACATAGTTGTATAGATCTCGATCTATAAATCCAAGCTTGTCGGGACCTCCGGCATTCTTCTCCATTACATTCATAATCTGATGTGTTCGAAGTCCATCGACAGCATACTCGATGACATCGGCCTTTTGTGTGTCAGTCATTCTACGATGAGCCGACAAGTACAGAGTCAGGTCAGCAGGGACAAACAGATGGTTATGCTTGTCCACAAAATTCTTGACGAACCAGAGGCCACTGCTATCTTGTAGCTCAACCTGAAAAAGAGCGGGACACCCACACCGAGAAAGACCCCTCGGTGTTCTTTTTCTTTCAGTTCTGTTAAAGTGCTTAAGGGCCCGCCATCCTTGTTTGCAACACTTATATGTCCTTCTGTATGCATTTTGTTTCGGACCTGGACCTTTGTACTTCAGATCATCCTTTCTAACATCAAATCCTTTTTTTCTCGCATAGCCTACGTAGAACATGTAGGCTTCTTCCTCAGTTCTGAACGTCTTCTTCACAATCTCTAAGTATTCCATACACTAATTCAGGTCTGAACCAGCCATGCCTTTATTATCAATTCCTTTACCTTGTATGTGTACATCATCCATGTCTATGACATCCTTGCCTGCATCCTCATTATCATTATCATCCATGCACATACCATCCAATTCTTTGGGGTCCATGCCTTTGCCTTTATTGCCTCTATGACCCATGTCCTTGTCGTCCTTGCCTGTATCACCCAAGTTTTTGCCATCGTTGCCTTTATCATCCATGTCATTATGCTGCCAGCAAAAACAGATAGTCAATGTTACGGATGGATAGCATACGTTACCGGAATTATGCACTACTCTGCTTAAATAATTGATTTAATTTTTCATATCGGATTCATGTACCTAACTCAGTCCTTCAAAAGCTGTAAGTAAATATGCCCTGACTAAATTCAGAAATTTTTAATTGATTGTACTAGCTCTAACTGATGATCTCCTAACTAAATCCAAAGTCCACGAGTCCTTCAAATGCCTTGATAGATCCACCCTGATAGATCAATTATCTCCAAACTCCATTCAAAATTATCTCCTAACTAAATCCAAATTATCTCGTAACAAAATCCAAAAGTATGTCCTAACTAAATCCAAATTATCTCCTAACTAAATCCAAAATAAGTCCAAACTCCATACAAAATAATTATCTCCTAACTAAATCCAAAATATCTCGAAACTCAATTCAAAAGTATCTCCTAACTAAATCCAAAATAACTTTCTTTGAATCCAAATCTGCTGACAACTTTCTCATGCCACATAATCCTAACCAAGTCCTTCAATATGTCGTAGCTACATCCGACTTACACTTCCTTTCAATCGTAATCTCATCACAACTTTCTGAAAACATAAACCCTAATCCTCAGATGACGTATCCTAAACCCTAACCAAATCCGACCGAAATCTCCCCACAACTTTCTGAAACGATAAACCCTAAACCTCACATGACATATCCTAAACCCGAATCAAATCCGACCCCTATTGGTTCTATATGCAGAAGGGACCAGAAAAGATTTGAGATGGCTAGGCACTTACAGCGAAGATCCGGTGTGAAAAAGTTGATGCACGTCGATGAGGATGATCTGGCCTCTCGGGTCGGGGAAGGTGGCGTCCGCTCGGGGAAGGAGTGGATTAGCGGCTTGTCGGAAGATCTGGCGCCGCGACCCGACTGGGGTGACTTGCGATGGAGGGAGTGAGGGGGAGTAGGAGCAGGAGGGGTAGACACGGCGAATGCGATCGGCGGCGATCGAGGGCACCGGGGGCGATCGAGGGCGCCGGAGGCGATCGGCGGCGATCGAGGGTGCCCGAGGTTAGGGCTCGAGAGGAGGAGAGAGGACGAACCGCTCGAACCGAAATTCAAAAGAGTACGCACGATGATGGGACCTCTATAATGAAGTGCTTTATTGATGCAATCAATTTAATCGAAAAATTTAGGACGAGAATACCCCTGGACCAAATTGGGCCGATTAAAGGTAAAAAAATTAGGTCGGAAATACCCTTGGGCTTAAAAAGGCCTAATTATTCTCATCCGTTAGATCGGCCATATAATACATGTGCTCTGGTGTATTATAATGCACCGTAAAATCTCCCATCATTATACCTCATGCTCGTGACTTCTTTGTACGCAGATCTTACTGAGAATACACAATTCTTCTCCCATGTCCATACTCAGATGTCATCACACTCTACTCGGCCATGGCATGTTTAGGATTGCCTCGGCATCTGGCGTCCTGAACCAATTGCACATCCCACCTGACCCATGACAGGATCAAATAAATCAGCAACCAACTGTACCTTACGAAACCAGGCAAAATTTATCCCTTCTCTCGGCGGACCCAGTCTAGGTGCTGACTAGGCACGATTTTGACCAGTCGCCAACATGGTAAGACGACCCCACAAAACAGGCAGCCCGCTCCTTCATACTGTTTCTCTCTCGCGTTCTCCCCACACTCTCTCAAGCGGCGACGACGAGCGCACCGGGGGCTCGCCGGCGGTAGCTTGGTATTGGTGCGTGGTATTGATGGCTCGACATAACCGCACAATTATGTTCACTTCCTTTCAACAGCTGCCCTGCAATGGCTATTGGCACGATACTCCATTGCACGAGTGAACACAATCGTGCGATCATGGTCATATGTCGAGCCATCAGTACCCAAGAACACTCTGTTGCAGTTCTCTATTTCTTACCTTTCTGAATCCTGTTTTTGATGGCTTCTCATTCCTGTTCAAACAAGTGATGTTCTGCATGTGGCCATCAGCGACAACAACGACATCCGTAAGCGCCAGGGATGGCCTAATCTGTATTGCTAATGTGATGAGAGAGATATGTAATCGAGCAAGACAATCGAACAAAATGATTTTAGTCTATCCTTTATTCATGATGAAGTACATATCTCTATTATTAAAGGAGAATCGAACGTCGTGATGGTTCAACCTCCTTCCCACGCTATCGATACCTCATCCCATCCATGCAGGCACCCACGTCCGCTCTGCCCTTCCCTTCCTCCGTGTGATTAAATGAACACCGGAAAAAAAATCAGAAAACAACCGCGACCCACGCACCTCTATTATTAAAGGTGAATCGAACGTCGTGATGGTTCGACCTCCTTCTCACGCTATCGATACCTCATCCCACTCACGCAGGCACCCACGTCCGCTCGTGCCCTTCCCTTCCTCCGCGCGATTAAATGAACACCGGAAAATAAATCGGGAAACAACCGCGACCCACGCACGCAACCTTCCACATCCACGCCCTCTCTCAGTGCCCCTCCCGCTCCTGATCCCCTCTCTCTATTTGCATCTCACATAAAAATCGCTGCCGCTGCCAGCCCGCGCCCCCCGCCAACACACGGATCTGCCACGAGGGCCTACCCTTCTCCATCGCCGTTTGACGCTCATCTCGGTCGCCGTCGTGCAGCTCCTGTACGCCGCACTTGTACAATCTGCTCGCCGCCCAGATCGTGCAGCCGATGGCCGGGTGGTATACGAGTGCAACCTTGTGGGGCAGGTGTAGCCGTGGAGGAGGGCAGACGAATGAGGAGGAGGCTGCTCGCTGAGAGTGTGTCAGCCAGGGAAGAAGCCGGCCAGCTTGCCACCAAGGTATGTACGTCGTCCCCGCCATACCGCCATGCCCCTGCATCCTGGGTTGACACCATCCACCGAGACGATGCGAGGCAGTTCTCCATCTACGGGTTGCTCCGAGCGGTGAGGTAATGTCGCCTCCTGTCCATGACGACAGTGGCAGAGGAGGAGGAAGAAAGCAGCATGGGAAAGGCCATCTAGGAAATGTTAGTGTCGCCGTCATCTCTTGCAGGACCTCGCTGCTTCCTCAATCTTCACCAGTCACCTTGCAGGACAGGGACGTGGCTCTCGTTGTGGGGGAAACAGAGAGGCGGCGGGCCGAGCAGGCAGAGGGTGGTGCCCACAGGAGAAGCATCGGGATTTTTCACAACCACACTAGCAGCGGCGCCAGCTCCTTTGGGGTGAATGCAGCGGCGTCGGATGTTACCAAGCTCCAGGACATGTGCCAAGGAGAAGATCTTCTTCGTAAGCATTCTTCCTCTCATGATCTCTCAAATTTTGGTTATGTTTCCGTTATATGCTTTGGATTGGAGGTCGGCAGGTCATTCCTCCTGTCATTTCTTTTTGTCTTGTGAAGATTCCGTTCATAACCGCTACTATGCTCTGTTAGTCTGTTGGTCTGTGTGTTAGTCTCGTGGAGTAGCGGTGGAGACTCAATGACTGTAGTGCACCTATTTTGTGTTGCATAGACAGCTTCGCATTTTCTGCTCACATCGAGCGTTGCTTTCAGTTGTTGCAACATCAGATGCTCACACATGCTTATGATCCTTTGTATCTCATTGTCGATACATGATGCAGTCTTAGTGCATCAATTTCCCACGACGTAATATTAGCTGATCTTTGCTTTTGTTATCACAAGAAGTCTTAGATTCGGGTGTACACTGACAACAAGATAGCTACTCATGTTTTAATCAGAGATTCTTCTTGCATAGCCGGTTCAGCCAAAAAAATTGTCCAAAGTTACTTTCATGTTCTTTGCACCCAGTTCATTTTAATATAAAAGCTTTCTTTTGGAGAACCTCTTATAAATGCCTCTCCTGATATATAATCAGTGGGTTCGATGACAGTAGGTTGATTTAAATCATGGTACTATACACTGAGAATTATTGCATCTATAAATTTTCCGAATGAATTAAGAAAGAAATCCGTATATAGTTATAAACAGTTAAAAGGCCTGATAGACAACTGCTCCTCTTTTTATTTAATTTTGGGACTGTCTAATTGACATCCGGCTGAAAACCAATTGGGTTTCAGTCGGATTTTTCAGCCAACTAGAATGTGACAACTGTCACCTGTCCCTGTCCCTATCCCCTTTATGACCCTTTTCATGTCCCACTTTTAAACGGAATGTGTAGTTCAAACAGAAATTTAACAGGTTCATCCCCTTGTTTTCCAACCCAGGCAGAAAAACCAGCAAAAGGGGGGGAGAAAGGTAGACACACCAAAACAGCATAAAAAGAAGAGCGGGGGGGGGGCACCATCGACAAAGGCCAAATAGAGGAAAAACATGGAGGTGGGAGAACAGCAAGGAGAAACAGGGAGAAGCACCACCGTGATGGCAATTCCTCCATGATCTGGGACACCAGCTTGAAGGAGATCATGGATTCATGTCTGAAGAAGCAAAGGATTCACAGCTAAACACCCCCTTCTATTGCATTCACCACACATCTAGCAGAGTAAAACAGATCTCTCTCATGCATGTGTACATCTCAAAGCAACAACCGTGTATCGATCATTACATAGCTGAAAATACACATCAGATTCACAAACCAAATCTAAGATCATAGCCATGATAATCATGAAAAAACCTTATTAAAATTGTTAGGAAATATAACACAGTTCAAATCCTCACTTACTTGCTGCAGGGACCAAAAAATTGAACTCTGGAACTGTACTTATGGGTCACAAAAAGAACACTAGAACCAGGAAGAATACTAGGACCAAAGTAGTCTAGGGAGACATAAACAGAGAAACTACTCGAGAGTTTCTGAAAACATAACTACAGTTACAGCACATGGACAAAATAAAAAAAGATTTGGGGGAGCATGTTCAGAAAGATATGAAATCATTTAGGAAAAAATGCTTGAACAAAAAAAATCTAGGAATGTTGTATTATCAGAAAGCTATGGCTGTATTTTTAGACACTTTGGCACTGACAAAGATTGCACACTAATCAGAAACTATGATGAAGTTTACAAACTTACTCCTGTTAGAAAAGCAATGAAGCTTGGAAAGAATCGCCCTCAGCAAAATCATTGGGAACAAATTTATCGCCATCAGACTCTTCGGAACAAGCAGCAAGAATGCCCTTACCAATACCCTTCCTCAGTCTAACCATAGTTTAAACTATTTCCTAAATATATATAAATACATGGAAGAAAAAATGCCGAGAACTAGGGCATAATGGATAAAACATTACAAGGTATGTTTGTTGCTTAAACAGCCAGGCCTAACAACCCCATAACAGGTTGCTACCAAAGAGAAAGACATATCACAATCCACAGAGCACTCTAGTTATAAACTTAAAATCCAGAGATCAAGATCAAATAAGAACTAGCATTCATTACTTCATTGAATGTTACTCCAGCTACAAATAACACGGTACAGAGGGAGTAGAACATATACAGATGAGGGGATCCTACACAAAGTAACAAGTGTTTTTACGGAGGGGAACTTTTGGTCTATGGGGACATATGCACCCTATATGGAAAAAAAAATAGTAATTCAACAAAAAGTCAAAAATTCTTGAAAATATTTTTGAAATAAACTTGACCTTCTAGTGTACTCGTGAGAAATAAAATCCACAAAAAAATATCCTTTTGACTTCTTTTCAAAAAAGACAAATTTTTGGCTAAAATAGTGTGAATAGTGACCTATAATAGCAAATAAATTTTGTCTTTTTTGCTGTGAGGTCAACTTTTGTTTTTTTTTCGTTGACATTTATATATCAGTGCAAAAGTAAGTCAAGTGTTTTTGTCAAAATAGTTGTTACCTATTTTGACTTTTTATTAAAATATTAAAAAAATCCCCATATAGGGTGCATATACAACCAGGAACCAAAGTGTATTTCCCGTGTTTTTACACTGTAGTTACAGAGGAACTGAAAAGGAACCTGTCAAATTAAATTACATTGGCAGTGGCAGACAAGGAATTTACAGTGGCAGGCAAACTGTAATTACAGTGCCAGACCACTAAAATTTCAGTGGTAAGCAATAGAAATTATAGTAGTCGACCAGGGTGAAAAATCCTTTAAATGACAGTTCGAATTACATCGCTAGACCATTGGAATTACAGTGTAAGCAAACTGTAATTACAGTGCTAGACCACTAAAACTTCAGTGGTAAGCAATATAAATTACAGTAGTGGACCAGAGTGAAAAATCCTTTGTAATTACAGTTTGAATTGCATCGCTAGACCATTGAAAATACAATGTAAGCAAACTGTAATTACAGTGGTAGACCACTAGAACTACTGTGTAAATACAGTGTATTTTGTAGTAGAACTACAGTGTAAAATACAGTAGTATTAAATAGCAAATGGCAGTGAGTTTCACAGTAATTGCAGTAGATTTGCAGTTTAATTTACACTAGAATTACACTTTAAATTCAATATAATTACAGCTGAATCCTGGTGACATTTTACAGTAGATTGAGAGTGTAAATACAGTAGTATTGCAGTTGAATTAGAATGTAATTTATAATAGATTTACACTGTAATTTACAAGTAATTCTACCGTATGAATTTCCCTAAGAATTTCACTGCCACGCAACTCCCTCTTCCTAACAACATAAATACCCAAAACTAAAGGACATATCACTGTAAAACATCCACACACAAACCAGAAAAATATAGAATGTGAAGGGATAGTTTGTTCCCCAACATAGACAACATGGAGCCTATCAAAAGAAATTACACATAAACTGGAAAAATAGAACTAACAAAAAATATTAGGAAACTTTCCACACACTCTACAAAATACCAAAAACTCATATTAGCAAATAAAAAAGAATGACAACAACAGAATACCGATAAGCAAAACAACAATGAACTAAAATGACTAGCAGTTCCAACTAAGCATAGCTCTAGCATAACAGCGAAAGACCAAAAGCATACTATAACTACAGTGAACATCACACTAAATTTCCACTATGATTTACAGTGTAAATTTACTGCTAAAATAGGTAATTACAGTATAAGTCCACTAAGATTTACAGTGTACAAACACTGATGAGATAGAGTAAAATGCACTTAAAATCCCCTATGAATTGCAGTATAAATTCAGGGACATGATAAAGTAATTACACTAAAAACAATTACAGTGATACCACACTAAAATTCCATGAGAATTTACAATGTAAATCAAAATCACAGAGATAGAGTAAAAATACACTAGTATAATTACACTAATAAGATATCTTAATTACACTAATAAGATATCTTAAAATCTTTAAGTGAGATACTCTATGAAATCACTGAAATTACAGTATACATACAATGAAATGCCCAGTATAGTTAAACTGAAATTACAGCATAGTAACATCGTAATTACACTGTAATCATAAATTAATTTTACTATAATTACACTGTAATACCAGAGCAAAATTCATTGGAACTACACTAAATCTGCTGTAAATATGAATTGTGACGACAGTATAAATGCACTGAAATTTACACCGAAACAACACCTAAACTCCAGCATGTTTAATGTGTGACCAAGCGACTCAGCATGTGCATCCAAACAACAAGGGGCTGTACATCTACAAAAGCTAGCAGAGGACAAAAGGGGACATACAAACTTACAGTCCACACAAACCACAAACTACATTCAGCATCTATAACCAGGGGCAAAATCAGTTATATTTGTCAAGGGGGTCATCTTCATATAGTGCATGTATTCAGCCCTGAATACACTTTGATTACCATGAATTTAGTACTAGTTTGACATAAATCCATTGGGGTCATTTGACCCCATTGCCAAAGTGTAGCTCCGCCCATGTATACAACCGAACAGGAGGGATCCACAGCAAAAACTACAGGAGGGATCCACAGGGAGGATTGAACACATTTAGGAATTCAACAACTACTTCCAAAATAGGAGGGTTCCACAACGACACCTACAAGAGGGATCCACATGAGGGAACGGACACATCTAGGACTAGGAGCTACTCGTCACAGTGACAACTAAAGCGCGCCCAGAAGCACAAAATCAACAAAAAACATGAGGGATCCACCACTACAAATACATCCAACCATACACCTGAGACACCTGCAGCATCCAAAAACATCTAGGATCCACCGCTGCACAGGGGAATCATCTAGGATTCGCCGCATCTACCAAAACTCGAACAGAAAAAACATGGGGGTGAACACAGGGGGGAGGATACTTACAAAATCAACCACATGATGGATGGTGGATGAGGAGGGGGACACAGGGCTCGCAGACTAACACATGGGAATGGGGAGGAGCGCCGCGAAATCAAGCGAAGCAGAGACGACAGCGCAGCCGGATCACCACAGGGATCGCCTCTTCCTCTGCGAGCGCTTGAGGACAAGCAAGCCGGGCGGGGCCAGGGGGGACACCAGACACCCAAGCACCGGCTCGACCTCGAGAGATCAGTGAGTGAGATCTCCAGCCGCCATGGCTCTCTGCCTTCAACCACTCGCCGCTCGAAATGGGAACGAAGACAAATGAGCTAGAGGAGAAAAGGAAAATTAAAAAACGGTTAACGGGTCTCCAGGGGAAGGTTGCGGGCCCGATAAAAGAACAATCCACCTCAGAGTTGCAAAAAAAGAAGAGGAAAGCATGAATCTTGACAGATGGATCGGACGGACTAAAAAACGAATGAAAACGAATTAATTTCATCCGACTGAAAATGAGCAAATCTGTTAATTTTTCAAGTTTCTGGACAGAATATTCTGAAACATGTTCGTGTTACCTGACATGTCTATGAATTTATGAAGAGATACGTACATGTATGAAGAGATTCATTGTACTAACTGAAGAAGTTCTGAGCTATCATCTAACTTAACTATTGCAGATTTATTTATATAGTCCATGTTTTATTTCTTCCTTATTAACGAATGGAGTGGATTATGAGATCTCCGATTTCAATTAGTTTCTTGGTTGGTCAGCTTAAAGTAATTCGTTTTATTGTTCCAGCACACTCAGTTTCTAGCATCAGCGGCCCTGTAGAGATCACCCAGGACTTTTGAACCCGCAAGCATTGCACTTGCCTCAGCCTCCATAGCGTCATAGAAACTTGGGATCCTCTGGCTGGTGGACAAAATGACCGTTCCTTCACCGTCCCATATGACCATACCATGGCCCCAACATTATCCTGCACGAAGCCTCCATCCAGCTTGAGTTTTTTTAGCAAGCCCCTTTGCGGTTTCTCCCATGAGCACTTCTGTCTTGCTGGTGGTGTTGGGTGCCGGCTTGGCTCCTGGAACAAGGCTTGTTTGCCTTTGTCACCAGAATCCGAGATCACAAGCTGCTCTTGGTGACAGCCCAGTAGCGCAGAAGAAAGGCTACTAGAGCCAAAATTGGCGATGTACAAATTATATTTTGTATGGTTTTCAATGTCCTTTGGAGTGAAAGGCAGTAACTGCAGAATGATGTTCAAATCATATATCATTTGTTTGTTTATTTAATCAGTTTCGCTTTCATTTGATTCTAGGTTCAGTTTCGAGTCAGCCTTCTAGATCAGAGTAACTGAAATTGAGGTATCATATTTGGTCAATGATTGTAGTGTCAAGAAAGGTGGGCTTATGCTATTTCAATCTTCAGCTGCGTGTATGAATCAGGAACAAATATAGTTCAAGTATTCTGAAGTGAGATGCGTTATTGTTGTTTCGTTCCTTTTTCAATTGTCTGTCACATAATTTTGTTTCAGGATCGTATGGTGAAATTGTAAGAGTCAGTTTCATTTGTAGGTATCAATACCAATAGTGCCAACTGCAGACATATGGATGATTTTGTCTCTATAATAGCCTTGCAGAAGGGACTGCAATAAAAGATACTGTGGCAAACATTACGTCGTGTGTAGATATGGAGTCAGCTATGCATTGCTACTGCACTACTATGACTGCACCAACCGAAATACCAAGGTACGGTTTCTCCAGAATTCTACTGACAACAGAAGACTCAGCTTTTGCAATTAACTCTGCTCATCCAAGAGGCGGGCAACGAGATCAGATATTCGATAGCCAGAGGAGAGAACCATCACTCAACTGCCAAGCAAATATGAGCATGTGCATCACAAGTTTACGAGCTCTACATTTTACTTTTTAGCTAGCTGCCTACCTTTATAACATGTACTATAGCTACAACATACAACGAAAATGACTTCCTGAAGAACATGGAAAGGAAATATACCCCGCAAAAAAACATGGAAAGGAAATATACTGTATTTGATATCTTTTGAACTATATGCAAGATTCACAGGTTACAGTATAACGCCTACATCTCTTTAGTCAAAACATATATGTGTGATGCGTAAGCAATTGTTGTTCCTACAATATTTGTCAATTTTACATTAACCTGAACATGTCCCAAATAATTTGATTAGCCAATAGTGGTGTAAGACAAATAATTTTAGTATTACTAAATGAAGTACCATCCCTACATCAAGACTGGATACAATTCCCACATGAGGAACCTTCAACGAATGCAGCCCAGTTTAAGTCTTTTGCACTCTTTTTTGGATGTGCTATTCTGTCCAACAAGGAAAACAAAATGCTAGAGCGAAAGTAAATTTTCAGAATTCAAATCACATATTGTCATGCCCAATGCATATTTCTAAAGTAGAATAATTGTTTTGTGTTCATATTTTTTTTTATTCCGTGGCAACACACGGGCATTCGGCTAGTTTATACAATGGGAAAAGACATGATCTCTGGGAGGCATCTGTTCACGATGAAGTAATTGATTAAATACTAACAATGTTGCTGATAACTTGATGAGAGAGATGCAAGGAACCACTGTGCCGGTTGCCAAGCATATGCTCCTGGTTTTAAAATGTGTTTTAAACATATTTTGAAATATCACAAAATTCTGAAGAAAAAAAAAAGATTCCCGCGTACATCTCGACATTCTACGTGCACACAAACTCGTTTCACGGAAAACCAACAACTTTTGTATCACATGTAAAAAAGACAAAATTTAGTGTTAAAATAGGCTTTTCATGAGACTTTTCTTGTCTTTTTTACACAAGCGTATAAAATGTCGGATTTTCATGAAACTTGACGAGCGCACATACAATGATGAGATCTACACATCAAATAGCGTTTGTGTCAAAGTGAATTTCTCTTATTAAATCGCCTTACCGATCCATTCTGGTGAATTTTTTTATGTGGTGTATAATTTTTTGCCTGTTAACATTTCTGTTGCTTAATTAATAATTGCTTGGGTGTGAATCGAATAACACACTGAGAGACAATGCTGGAAATCAAAGCAATCAATCCAATGAATTGTGACTTCATCTCTATGATATACGTAATGATTTGGTTGGCAGTAATCAAAGCAATCAATAGTGCATCTCACAGCCTTAATGAATTTTCAACTTTTTATCTGAAATGAGGTGTTGTTTTATTTTGATCATGGATGCATGATCCAACCAAGAAGATCACAAAAACTTCCAACAAATAATTTCTGAAGCAAATAACTTTTCTTATAGAAATTAAAACAGTTGTGAATTTACTCCTTCAGCCTGAAAACCCACCAGATGTTAGATGCTTTGTGACAAATCAATCAAGCTCTTATATATCTATGTAAAGGAAGGTATAAATTTTCCCTCTATGATAGAGGTTCCCATTGTGCTTTGCTTGCACATACAAAACAAACATCCAATCAACTCAAAACAATGAACACGTCTTGTCTGCATACCAGAATTGATAGAAAAGAGATATAATTCATCAATTAGGCAATGATAAGCACACCTCTTTGTTATTAAACCACCATGAATCATATGGTGAGGGAGATTGTGCTGAGTATGTCTAACATCTCCGGTACTTAACACTGGGTCAGTCCGCGAGCATAGCTTGATGCCGATGCGAAGTAAACGCTAAACCTAGTGCAAATATAGACTAAAGAGATGCATAGATCATGTAAAAGATTATATAATAAATAATGAGCACATTAAAGGAATGGTGGCGCGGGATAACAACCCAATGATGCAAAGTATTTTAAAAGGTCTTTTTCTTTTCATGCCCCATATATACAACTTGTCCCTCTGATAGTAGTAGAATGTCATCAAATTTGAACCTCTCGGCTGGTGTATTGAGCACATCATAGTGTGCCCATCTTTTGCAAGCTCCATCACTTTCTCTACATGGAATGCATCAAAGCCCATGAGGAAGCCATAAACACGCACAAAGTTCATGGGGTTATCAGTCCATGTTTTATGGTAAAGTTCCTCTGTAGGTCGAGCTACATGGAACCTCTTATCTTTAGTCCTTCAACATTGCTTTGAGATCCGTACTCTCCAACTAACTTGCAACAAGAAGATTTTTCTTTTTTGTTTCTCTCAAATGAAAGAACATATGGACTTCAAAATTTGCAGATCAAACAAACTTTACAACTTCAATGTGTGAAAAAACTTTCAGATTTTTTGGACCAACATAAATATACAAAATGAGGATTTTTTGATTAAAAAATTAATTTTTAGCATTTTAATGCATGAAAAAATCTGAAAGTTTTTTTCCCACGTAGTAATTAGAATGTTTTGTTGTCCTACAAAGTTTGAAGTTTATACGTTGTTTCGTTTGAGAGAAACAAAAATAAAAAATGTGCCTGCATGGATCTCGATGCAAAAATGGATGGCTAAGATAAGGAGTACCATGTAGCTCAAGCTACACAAAACCACACTCTTTATGGTCGTCATACAAACTGACAAACTGATTAAAAATATCCTTGCACCTAATACAATATATTACGAACTCAGAAAAATGCTAATGATCATGAAATTCAATATTTCAATGGGGAATTTTTCAATTAGCCCACTTAAAATGAAATGATGCAACAACAGTCTATCTCATTGCCTTCATGGGATTATAGCTTATTTACAGTCTATCCCATTTGTTCTTATAAGCTCAAGGAGATGGGAATACATGCTCACATGGTATATTTCGCCAAAGAGTTCAATTCTCGCCCCTCAATGCCAATTAACAAGTTAAACTATGGTGTTGTTAACGATAACAGAAACTACTTTAAACTGTTATTCAAATAAAGTACATGTAAATCTCTCGGTGTTATCTTCACCCGTGCCTAACAATTAACTTTGTATGTTAACACAAAAATATCTGTATGTGGCATCATATATGCGGCGACACGCCATGCGGTTGAAGAAACGATAGTGCATATTTTGTAGTCCGTTGACTGATTAGTTGTAGCTAAATGTGTGTCTAATGCTGGGACCTAATAACAAAGAAACTATACTCACTTGCATCATTTTAGGTACATTTAGTTGTGATAGTGAGTGGTAGTATAGGAAAGTAGAAACCATATATTCACGTTAATCCCAAAGAGACGTTTCAATTAGTTTCCCATAAGAAAAAGAAGTGAGTATGTCTCTAGCTCCTTAACTGAACACCAAGAAATCAAAAGCAACAACCTTCTTGGCATCGTCAACAGATATCTCACAAGTGCTGACAGGAAGAGCGACACAGTTAGTCATGATCCAACAGCTATCAAAACTGCAGTTCCAATATAGCTTCAAATAAATTTCAACATTTGAGCAACGTGACTCACATTCTGCATCTAGCCATTGAACAAAGAAGCATGCATCACAGTCCTCACCCTGTATTCCTGTAATAATTGCTTGACTTTTATCTCATAGGGTTGGCTAATATATTCCTACCAATAATTGCACGATAATCCATCACCAATTAGTGCTTGAAACATAAGAACTTGTTTGCCTTTACAGTAGCAGGGCTACGGCTCTAAATGCTCCGAGTAGCTAAGCATTCTTATGTACAAAGCAACTATGTGTCAGGTTATAGTCACATACATGGTTCAGATATACCTGAAAATGTGCAATCACCTGTATACTGAACAAACTACTCACCTGTATACTGAACAAACTACTAGCACATTCATGCATCTAGACTCGAGTTTTCTGTGGCAGTACCCATCCATGAGCTCGGAAGACCCTGTTGAGCGATGGATACGAATGATGAAATCTGATTCTACACGTGCCATGGTGTGCATCTAGTCTTTTTTCTGCTATCAAAAATGTTCATTGACACCTGCCAAGTGTAGCATTGAACTCAAGATAAAGAAAGGGCAACATTGAAGCTACATTAAACATGTACATTTGATAGAACTGAAGCTACTATATGAGCTCGCCACTGCATCTAAATGACTATGAACACTTCATTGTCAACGATAAAAAATAAGCGTTTAGACCAACAGAGAGGGGCAGCCGGGTTCAAATCGGCCTCGCCATTCTGCCACCCGCCGCTGCCGGTAAAGAACTACCAACCTTGCCTGGCGCATAATCAAAGCCTGGAAACCCATTTACCAAATTCGCAAGGTCGCTACTCATGCTCTGGCTCCCCTGCTTATTCTCCTTCCTCGCAACCTTCTCTTCCATGCCATCCACTCCCCATCCGCGCTCACCAAGCTCAACTATCCATCATACAAAAATGGTCACCCCTAGTTAGGATGGCACTACATAGATACTCTATGTATAAATAGAATGATTTATATATTTGGCAGGTACAGGATTAGAGGATCCACCACAAGTGTATTGAGATTCTGCCACATTATACTAAGGAGATATTTTAATTAACAATAGCACTTGCAGCAAAAGAACAGGGTGTACTTTGGTTGAATACGGAAGTGTGGAATTAAATTTATTTACTATTTACTATTTAACCGTTTTGGTTTCCAGGTTGCTAATCAGAAATGCATTAAACCCAGCTAATCGAATCTTTACTTGACACTAAGAAAACTGGAATCCGGTAAAGTGAACTCATTTGATGGTTTTTCTATGATGATAAATGAATGACTCTGAAGATATGAAACTGATCTGAAACTGACAAACTCTCTTGCATGACTGTTCTAGGGCATTCTCTTTTTAAACATACCCAGTCACCAATCTGAAACAGAAGACAATAGCCTGGGCTGATTTTGATTTGCCTGGAAGTCATCAATATTAATTTGCCTGGGCTGATTTTGATTTGCAAATAAGAAAAAGATTATCCAGTTACATAAATACATAAATAGCATCATAAAATACATGGTGCACATCATGTTGGCATCATGATTGTTAATACCACAAAAACAGTGGGCATAAAATGGTATCCATCCACTGAACTGCTTGCTCCAACTGCAAACAGAAACCAAAAAATACTTTTAGCCCAACTATTGAACAAAGCACACGTCTACAAAATAGTGCACCCATGGAACAGAAAGCATGTAAATACAGCATCCCTTATGTTGGTTGCGTACCGAAGAAAGCAGGCGTCTTTATCCACATTAGTTGTACCTGGGCTCTGTCCGGTCAATTGACCGAACACCTTGCAGGCGACCTGGACACTGCTGTTGGAACATGAGAACCGGGTCAGTGAGCTCGCAGGATGAGGTGCAACCTGAACACTGGTGCTGTAACAGGCAAACGATGTCAGACCGGGGCGGTGAGCTCGCTGGATGAGGCCTCACCGGGCGGAGAGGCTGTTGGGAGTTACTCCTTCTGATTTACTCGTCATGGTTAGTTCAAATTTGAACTAAAACCACAACGAGTAAATCAGAAGGAGTAGGACACAGACGAACCCAGCAGCTAGCACACACGCGCGATGAAGCTACGGCGCAAGCTTGAGGAGCCCGTGGCGCAGCACAGGCGTCGTGCATGAACTCGAAACGCGGGCGCGTTGGACAGAATCGAGGTTAAGAGCACAGGCGTCGTGCATGAACTCGAAACGCGGGCGCGTTGGACAGAATCGAGGTTAAGAGCACAGGCGTCGTGCATGAACTCGAAACGCGGGCACATTGGACAGAATCGAGGTTAAGAGCACAGGCGTCGTGCATGAACTCGAAACGCGGGCGCGTTGGACAGAATCGAGGTTAAGAGTGCATGAACTCGAAACACGGGCGCATTGGACAGAATCGATGTTAAGAGCACAGGCGTCGTGCATGAACTCGAAAGGCGGGCACGTTGGACAGAATCGAGGTTAAGGGCACAGGCGTCGTGCATGAACTCGAAACGCGGGCGCGTTGAACAGAATCGAGGTTAAGAGTGCATGAACTCAAAACGCGGGCTCGTTGGACAGAAGGGAGACACGGCAAAGCGGTGGCACGGGATATGACCAGTTCCTTTGAGGTGAGAGAGGTGAGAGGCCGAAGGATAGCCACCGTTCAAGTGAACAGACCTGAATAAATGCAAATCGCCAATGCGTACACGCTCAGGGCATGTCAGCACCTCATTGGCCAGGTTTGTACTATGAAAAAGTCAAAAAACCAGGTAATCAATTCTGGCTAGGTTTAGTATATTAATAACTGGCGCAGGGTATTGATGGCTCTTGCGTTAAGTCCAGTCATCAATGCCCAGCAGGGTCTATTTTCCTGAAGCGCTGGAAAAACATTTTTATGCGGGAGGTGCACAATGAACATCTATCGATTTCACTTTCTATTGACAAGTTAACAGGATGCCAAGGGAATCTACACTTCATGGAAACACATCACCAGGGATCAGTTGGCATTTGCTTCCAAAAATACTACGTTGACAGATAAAATTCAGGCTTCAGAAAAATAGTGCTCCAGGAGCAATATGCTGAGCCAAAGCAAACTTTATTAGAAAGGGACTCAAATACATTAGAAATGTTAACCAAAAATAAAAAGAGCATCCTCGACCAAACAAGGATTCTGGTAGTCTTCATGCACACACCAATGTCTACAGAAAACGTAAACAAACAGCAGGATATCTGATCGATGGTCTTCTAACAAGAAGCATATTCCCCCTTCTTTCGTTGCCATTCATTCAGGTGGCAACGGACGCTTTTTCAACATTGCTGATAGGCACTCACAATGCGCGATTGCTTCTCAATAATTGATCACTAAGTTTCGACAAAAAGAAATCAATCACTAAACAAAATTATGGTTCCAGCCATTCAAAGGAACGATGTAGCAGCACTAGCAAAAACACTTTGGCAGCAACTCAAACTGTAAACAAGCCTTTCACTGATCTTCATTTGCTATGCAAAGAACCAAGCAGTGAAGACAACAGACTAATAAAGCTGAAACAAAGACAAAATGGGGATGTTAACAAGGCTCAGACATCCAAGGAAGGAATTAGCAGCATTAGCTCTCAAGCCTGGCTGGGCGAAAGCTCTTAGGCGGCGACTGCGAATGTTTTGAGAAACAAGCCTTAAATTCATCATCACTGCCATACAGTTTCCCCAGTTTATCAGACCATATGGCATAATAAATATATAGATCTATAAATCAATAAACACGGTCTCAGGTACATATATATCAACATATGAAAGCATCTTCGATCAGTATTCAACTATTCATAGCAACAGGCAAATTTATACACAAGAGAATTAGACATTGCAAAAAAAGGCAGAGCAAAGGACACAGCTGAATCAAATCAGGTGTACACAGAGATTACAGCCAAAGGACCATCCCCACTTCAGTGGTTATTAGTGGCTGTTGTATCAACATAAAAAGCAAAAGACGATACGGAGAAAACAGAGCAAAGCACACAGCCAGAAAATAAAACAGAGCCAAATTTAACCTCAGAAAGCCGCAAAAGTATCATCATTCTGTATCTGACGGTAATTCCAACATAAAGCTAATCATCATAGGCATCAATTGCATTCTAGCCGCATAAAAAAGGCAAGGTGCAAGTGTTGGATAACAGTGAAAAACAAAAAGAAGACCATTGGGCCGGGGAAAGCTAATCATCATAGGCATCAATTGCATTCTAGCCGCATAAAAAAGGCAGGGTGCACAAAAACATCATTCGGTACCTTTCAATTCCTTTGAATTTCTTCTTCTGATCGATCCAATGGTTCGGACTAGGACGCATAAACCCGTAAGGGAGATTGACCCTACCTAAGTATTTTCTTAGATAGAAGTGGTTGGTCAAGTGTGAGTCACGCCGGGGCGGATAGACCCACTTTTTTAATAGCAACGCCCAGAGAGTTTCCACGGGTGTTATATCATTTCTTCAAATAAGGAAGAAGTGTTATCTAAGGATTTCCTTCCATTCTTCCTAGTATGGAAGAAGTAAAGAAAAAGTACTGTGTCTATCTATACAAAAGGGCACTAGTTTTTTCTTTCAGTTTCATTGATAGCATAAGAGTACGCTAGCTAGTGGAGCCTGAAAACACTTGCTTGCGCCCCACCCCTATGGAAACTATTGCCTATGCTTGCTGCTCGCTCAGTGTCAGTAGAAGGGAAGGAAAGATGGTCACCCTTTTTAGGAACATGGCGAGACTTACTTATGACTGTTGCACTTCACTCGCTGCTCGTTCATTCACTTGCGCATGAACTCGCTGCTTCGCCAGAAGCAAAATCCCTAATCACAATCCAAACAAATCTGTAAACTGGAAGTTAAAAGAAGCAAACGATCAATAACAGCAAAGAAATATTGTTCAAGACACATAGTTGCTCAGTGGTGGCAATATTTAATTGGTTCGATTCTGCCAGCAATGTCGTCAATTCTTTCAGAAGAGGGAGCTTGTTATCCTCATCGCAACTATGTGCACCAAAACAAACAAAAAAACTAAACAAAACTATAGATAAAGAAATGAGCATGATCCTTCCAACAAAAAGAAGCAGAAAAGAGGGAACACGAGAAAAGAACAATGAACTGATTATAAAACCAGGTATCGGATGGCTCAGTTCAGCGGGATATTCGGCATACAAATTAACTCCCAAGAGAAAACCTGTGATTTGGTCTGTTGAGCTTGAATATTTGCAAATCGTCACTGCCATCACAGAAGGAATAAAAGAAGTCTGAAAGAAAACAGAACTAACTGGAAGAAATAACTAGAGTCAGATTCATAAGTATGTCAATCTGCATAGATCCACCGATGGTGGCCCTAAGCGTGGAGCGACAAATATGTAGTCATCATCCTCAAAAAGGTTTAAAATCTCACTGCTAACATCAAATATATGTTGTACAATAGCAATCAAAGTCAAACAATTAGAAGAACTGATACACTTTTGCAATCGAACTGCCAAAAGTAAAAAGATAAGAGCTCAGTAAGAACGTAGCGATTGATAATCACACCTAGATGATCATATTTATTCAATTGTCTCATCACTGCTCAAATCCAAGCAAATAAAAAATTCACTATTTATTATTCAAATGGAAATTGCTTCTCAAGGAGTTTAGTTTAATCATAGGACAAACACCATAAAAAGATTGGCATGTCAAACACCGATAGTAAATGTTATAAGGACTCAGAATATGGGTGGTGATATAGCAGGATGGTCGGCAAGGCAATAAATGCCAGTTACGACGAACGAGACCAAATATCAATCTTCACCGTCCTCTAAGTTTGATATTAATGCAGGATTGTCCTTGTAAAATGCAAAACAGAGCAGACAAAAACTGGTTTGATTCTCATAAAAAAGGTGAGGATGAAAGGTCGTCAGATAGGAGCGAAAGACTATTTTTGTTCAAGTAATCATGATTTGATCATATGAACTATGCACTTGTAATCATCATTCGACATAGGCAACCAGCATTCAAGAGAGAAACGAAACAAAATCAAAGGAAATAGAAGAACTATTCCTGGAATTATGATGCCTCAGAAGGAAGGCAGTAGGTTATGCAATCATGAGTGATTTCATTGAGAAAGGTTCACACTAATCATCATCAGCATCATGCAACCACAAAAAACATCAAATAAACTACAGATACATAAATGAGCATGATAACGGCCTCATAGAGAAGATTAGATTGGTCCACATGAAGAAAATTCGGACATATGCTTGTCTATTAATTTATATTAATCCTTGGCCACCAACAAACAAAACACTTACTAGTAAACCAATCATCAGCTGAAGAATCTCAACAGGTTAAAGCATTTCAGAGAGGCATAAGGATAACAACTGCAAGTAGACCTGGAACAAGATCAATTTAGTTAATTTGTGCTCAGATTCTATGGGTGTATAGGAGTCATTCATGTGGATCTCCATCAGTACGAGGAATGTTTTATAATCACTGCACAAGAATAACTCTTTACAAGATTTAAAACGCTTATGAACGAGTTTGGTGTCATGGAGCAGGACAACAGAACTAATGTCAATCAAATATCAACTCTGAAGGTAACAAACCAGAATGTCCAAATGCAAAACAGACCTCAGGGTTTTGTTCTATCAGGACAAAATGCAGAAGATGCATGGTTTGTTGGTGCTCAGATTCTATGGGTGTATAGGAGTCGTTCAAGTGGATCTTCCATCAGTACGAGGAATGGTTTATAATCATTGCACCACCAAATGTTCAACTCTAAACAAGAAGAACCACAAGTACTTGAATTACACCTGATAAAAATGCAAAAGAAAAAAATAGAAGCACAGAAAGCAAAAAAAAAATAGAAGCCAAGATCCAAGTAGATGTTAGAAATAAATGAAACAAAAAGGAAGAAATCAAAATAAGTGAACATTATCAACAATTCATCAGATCTCCAAGGTGAAAAGATCGTTGACATTATAGAAATGCCTGACGCAAATTACCCACAAACTTGTCTCTTAATCTGCATCTACAACACTCGTCCCAAAAACAGAAGCAACAATTTTAAAAAACTGAAGACAGCAAGAAACAATCAAACTCATTTTTGACACCATCATACAAGGCAGAGTTACAACATTTCAAAACCAGAAAGCTAAGATAATACATAACTTTTTCTTATCAAACCAGGGATGAGGATCAGACTCGGTTCAGTATTTAGGCCATCATGTTGACCAATCAAACCAATAGGGAAATTAATCATTCATCATCTCAAATCCACTGATTAAATTAGAAACTGATTAGATGAAATTACTATGGAACAAAGCAATGATAACAATGATAAAGCAAGGCAAGTAAAAACATATCAGAGGCAAGGGGATGATCAGATTCGGTTCAGTATTGAGGCCATCATATCAGCCAATCAAACCAATAGGGAAATTAATCTCATTCATCATCTCACCTCTCACCTACTAAAACCATTATTAAATATTTTTAGATGGAAAAGTACCAACAAGGAGAAGTACAACAGTGAGGGCAGATGCATCAGATCTCCAAGGTGAAAAAGAGTGTGACATCACAGAAATGCCTCAGATGCAAATTACCCATAAACTCATGTCTCCTCATTTGCATCAACTATGCCCATTTCAATTAGAAAACAAAGTTTCTTTTTGAATTGATCTAACTTTGTTTGTTTTAAACAACACTAGAATCATTTTTTCAGTACCATTCTGCAACAAACACCACCATAACATTGGAACTAGAAAAGGTTAAAAGAAATTCATTTCTCTTCGTACATAGGAGAAGGCAGGATGATCAGATTCGGTTCAGTATTTAGGCTATCATGTCAGCCAATCAAACCAATAGGGAAATTAATCTCATTCATCATTTCATCTTTCGCCAATTAAAACACCAAACAAAAAGATTTTTGAAATATAAGTACAAAGAACACAAAAGACATGGACAGGGTGATGCATCAGATCTCCAAGGTGAAAAGAGTGTGACATCACAGAAATGCCTCAGACGCAAATTACCCATAAACTCGTGTCTCATCATCTGCATCGACAACTCCTTCAAAAAAACATGCTGCTTAAGAATAAGAAAAAAAAAGACAAAACGGCAAAGTTTTCTTTCTTTACTTACTTACTTACGAAGCCTTTGATCCCAAACAAGTTGGGGTAGGCTAGATATGAAACCCTTTCACAAGGACTTCCCAGGAGGTCACCCATCCTAGTACTACTCTCGCCCAAATGGGTTTCATACCCAAAAGACTGGCTAGTTTTTACGTTGGCTCGCCAAGCCTATCACAACCCTCCTCCTTTACCAGAGCTTGGGACCGGCTATGCCTAGAAGACATAGGCGGAGTTCAAAGTTTTCTTTCTTGAAGACACAAATAAAACCTGTATGGGTATGATCAGATAGAGCTAATACATGATTCATTGGACATCATATCATCCATCAACAATGTAATTATATCCTCATCTCACCCAAACGAATCAAACATAAAAAAACCAAAGAATAAGGATATTATCAAGGATGCATCAGATCTCCAAGGTGAAAAGGGTGTGACATCACAGAGACGCCTCAGACGCAAATTACCCATAAAACTAGTGTCTCCTCATCTGCATCAATAATGCTCCTCCAAGAAACAGCAGCAAAAACGAGAAAGAAATATAAATTCCAACAGCTGAAACTACAGCCAGAAGAAAAGAACCAACATATAAACCTAGCCAACGACACTAGTTTCTGAGGACACCAAATTATCTTAGAAGCACACAATGTTTTTGCACCTAAGCTGTGTACAGGAATAACCAACGAAACAATGCCTTTGCAGACAACGACAGCAATCACCTACTGTAATGCTAAATAACAGCACCTAAGCTGTGTAGGACAATAATCAGAAGAAAGAGCTAACAAGTTAGCAACTTATAAATATTCAGTGAAATCCCTGATGAATGCACGGAAACGTAAGATCGCAAGGCAATGTACACCACCATCACCTACTGGACCGCAGAAGCGAGCCCAATAGAGAACGGCGACGGCGGGGCGGATCGCTGTGGCATCGTCTCATACGCGGCGGCAATGAGATCCGTCGGTAATCAGTTTTTGCGATGCGCAACTACAGGAACTCATCCGGACGCAACAGCAATCCATCCTGGTTATCCGACTACTAGTAGCATATATCAACAGCTCGCACAGCCTACGGACCTAGAACTAGGCGAGGAAGCAACAGCATGCTGGCTGCTTCGCTCCGCTTGGAGTTCAAAGGCGGGAAGGCGGAGAGCAGGGGAGGGGGTCGTTACCGACTTTCTTGGTTGCGGCGGCGGCGGCGGCGGCGGCGCGAGGGGAGGGGAGATGCCTGCTGCTGCTGGGAGTCAGTGGCGCTAGGGTTTGGATTATATAGAGTCGGGGAGGAGGTAAGGGTTTCGGCCGGTGTGGGCTTTAGGGATTGTCCAGTCCGGCGGCCCCTTGGGCCGAATTCGTCGGTTTTCCTTTTTAGGGCGGTGCATTCTCATTCGTCGTCCATGGCTTTGCCCCTCTCTCACTTTCTTTGTTTTTTGAGTGTACACTTTATTGGTTTTTATACGAAAATTGCATTGAAAAATATCAAAATCCACAATACTAAAGATATACGATATGAAAAATAGTTTCATGATACGTCTACTAATGTTGATTTAACATTGTGAATGTTGGTATTTTTTCATACGAATTGATTTGGTCGAATTTTACAATGTTTGACTTGAGAGAAATCTTGTATGCAGGGTAAAAAGAAACGGATGGAGTATCTTTCCATCTCATGTGTACTCTCTCCATTTCTTTCACTTCGATGAAACATGATTGTGCATGTGAGTGCAAAAGTGTATGTGTTGACGATCCAATCGTATTTTTCTTACACCCCGATGCATGCGTCACATAGCTGGTCTTTGATCTGCTAATTACATAAAATCAATTCTCTTTTTTTTTGCGGGGGATAAAATCAACTCTCAGCCCACACAATGGGGACAAGGAACAACCCTTCCTTGGTGAAATCTAGCTCCCATCCACAACGGTCTCGTCTACAACTTTTCATGGATTAACTCCTTAACAAGTTGAAGCTCTGAAGTATCAGTTGTTGACAATATCGTGTCCATATCAAATGAACTTTGTATCTATCGTCATTCACCGTGCTACTTCCAGTTTCCTAATGTCTCTCATGCCCACAAGTAGATTATCGATGTGCCATTGTGCATGAGAAAACATATCGTCTAACACATGAATGTGTAAGTCTTGTGAAAGTGGAGCTTGGTGTCTTGAGTGTATGTGAGGGAAAGACAAATATGTCGAGGCCATCCATACCATATATCATCAGAGCGAGCGCTGGTAAATATATTTGTGAAGCGTACGATTCATACCATGAAAAGTATTAAGTGCACTGCATGTTGGTTGCCCCAACCACCATACTGTATTTCCAACTAGTTTTTGCTAATTGTATAACCTACCTGTTAGCAATGAGATCTCACTATTTCCCACAAAAAATACATTTGGTGACTAGTTCACAAGGTGTTCGACAAAAAATCTGTAATGTACTCCCTCGTCACATAATATAAGATATTATTACATCAAATATGTAAGATCTTATATTATGGAGCGGAGGAAGTAGTAATTATGGCAACAACTAGACAATTATCTCAAAACAAGTCCAAGGTGGATTAATCGATAAGTTGTAATCCTTCAAAGGTTATACATTTTGCTATATTATAAAATTGGGTATTAATCGATATTGCACTTGGGGATCATGTACTTCCAATCCTTAAGAGGTTACACATTTGCTATATTATAAAATTGGGGTTTAACCGTTATTGCACTTGGGGACCATGCAGTTCCAATCCTTCAGAGACTATACATTTTGCTATATTATAAAATTGAAACACACATAAAAAGGGCATAGGTCACCAAAATTGGTGATATACCATCCTAATTTGGCATACTAAAGCCTCCATCAATCGTGTTTAATGCTCAAATTTTAGTTTCACTAAAGGGTGACTAAATTATTAGGACCAGTTGTTGTGTTACTAAGTGATAAACAAACATCGAAAAAACACCATATAGATTGATATCTCGATGCTTTGGTAGCACACCTAAAGCACAAAACCGGCATGAGGGATTACGTTTGTAGCTAGCTTTCAGCAACAAACTTTTCTTTACATGAACTCTCGTTTTTGGGTATGGTTACAAACTCATAACCCACATACTCACACTGAATGCCCTATTTGTAAAATTGTTTAGATGTAGTGGATGGAAATGCATTAATGTATATTGTTGCTAATTAAGCCAATGACCCCGACGAGATATGATTGTCACACTCAAATCCATTCTTTCAATTGCATACCCTTGATCATTTTTCACCCTACTAACAATTTCTCAATTCTTCTCTTGCCTATGAGTAAATGATATACCATCATACATGAGAAAAACTATCTTGTGCCATTTAGTACTCCCTCTGTCCCATAATGTAAGACGTTTTTGGCATTAGTGTAGTGTTAAAAAACATCTTATATTATGGGACGGAGGGAGTACCTTTTTGTGGAATACTAGACCACGACGGCGTGTGTTACCGCGCCCATCCTTTATGTAAAATAGATGTACTGGTTCTTAGGAGGATAATGTAGATGGAATTTTCTTCTTTTATGATATAGAATATTGATATCTTAGGAAGGATAGTATAGACGAACTTTTCTCAGCAGGACAACATAGGACAAATACAATCGTAAAGTTTATTTACCAAACCCTAAGATCATAATTGTGTTCTAAACTTCTAATACCATAGGAGTTTCAGTTGCATCGCCACAATATTAATTGTAATGTTAGAACAAAATTCACCTGGAAGGGGGGAGGCACTTCACCGGCACCGCCGCCCAAGAGTGGTCAGGATGAGGAGGCGCTAAGAGGGGGGAGCTCCTAACCGGCGCCTTCAGCGCCGGTTGGAGTTTCTGGCGCCCACACCGCACCTGGTATGGGCCAGGCCAACATGAGGCAATCAGTGAATCGGTCGCCAGCTCCGCTTCGTTCTTTTCTAAAAAAACCTACGCTTCGTTCTTTCACTCAAAAAAAGACGTACGCTTCGTTCTCCACTCAGAAAAAAACGTACAAAAATAGTTCACCCGTTTCCAAAAAAAAATTCATCGCATTTTTTAAAAATAGTTCATCAAATTTAAGAAAAGTTCATCGATTTTGAAAAAACGTTCACCGATTTTGAAAAAAGTTCGTCGATTTTCAAAAAACTTTCACAAACTTAAAAAAAAGTTCATCAAATTTGAAAAATAAATAACCGATTTTGAAAAAAGTTCATCGATTTTCAAAAAAAGTTCATCGAATTTGAAAAATAGTTCACCGAATTTGAAAAAAGAGTTCATCGATATTTAAAAGTTCATCGGATTTGAAAAAGTGCAATGAATTTTAAAAACTTCACTAGATTTGAAAAAAAAGTTCATCAAATTCGATGAACTTTTTCCGTTGAATTTGAAAAAGGAAAAACAAAAACAAAAACAAAAGAGCAAAGGAATAAAAGGTTGAAAATAACCACATCGGTGGGTTTGGTCTAGTTGGCTATCGAAGCTACCTTGTAAAACAGAAACAGAAGGGAATATGGGCCAGCCCACCTCGGCGCGGGGGGTGTGCGCCCGATTGCATACATCGAAGGAACGGGCGCAGAGGGCGCCGTTTAGGGTTTGCCCTAAGAGGGAGACAGAGAGAGAAGTCGAAAGGAAGGGAGGAGGGCGTCGAGCGAAGGGAGCCCGGTGGCTGGCTCGTTCCTTGTTTCCTCGTTAGTTTTAAAAATGGGCCTGCCGAGAGAAGGAGGGCCCAATTAACCACGTTATTAGTGAATGGAGCTAGATTAGGCGGGATTCACATCTATTCTGACGGTCAGAAAGTCTCAAAAGTAACGATCCGACAGTTGGGAACGTTGATGGCCTGAGAGGGCGCGCATTGCTGCGCCCGTGTATTATGATTTTTCTTCATAGAGAGAGAGAGAGAGAATTTTTTGTAAATACATGGAGACAACATAATCAATGGAAATGATAAAAATAGACTGAAATAACACATGTATGACAATCGGTCACTACTAAGCAACAACAACAGAATCAGGAGATCAGCAATCATAACAGGAAAATAAGATATGAACAACCATGGTTACTGCAACACTCTTACCTGATTAGCTGGACGAACTACACATTCAGTATGCAACACCATATCTTGTTGGATGTTGGGCCCTCCTGACACCCATGTGATGGTCTTACTAAAACCGCATGAAAAGGAAATCAAGGTCACAAATGCAAACACCGGAATCTACAGCAACATTACAGGCTAATATGCTTACGGTATTTGTCCCAATAATAAATCATATGGGTCTAGATAAACAATTTATGCTACACTTTTTCGAGAACCATAGTTACATGAAAGTTTTCATGTAGGAACAGCCATAGATCTCAAAAAAACTTGCAGTTCTTGTTGTAGAGGAAAAGAAAGAAATGATGGAATGCTATGAAACAAAGATTTCCTATTGTGGTGCAAAAGAAGACTTGCTATTATCCTCCGGATAAGCATGTAGTAACCAAAGGCGATGTCCTAAAATGAAGAATTGATATAGTCTTGCCAAAAAAACACTTGGTATAGTCCCACCAAAACACACTTGCTATGGTTGTCCGGACAAAGTGTGTAGTAACCAAATGCAATGTTATGAAACAAAAGTCTTGCTACAGCCATCTGGATAAGTATATAGTAACCAAAGAGGACGACCATATACATCCAGTTGTTCCACATAAACGTTGAAGTAAAAAGTGTAAGTTGATTTTTTACGTACAAAGAGGTAAACCACTATCAAATCTAATGTTACATTTCTATTTGGTCACTAATATTGAGAAGTATTTATATATTATTATGCTTTACTTTTTTCAAAGCCAAAAAGCAATATATAATAATCAGTGAATGATTTTACTTGTGGATGATAGAAATCTGTAACTCCTATGCATTGTAAATGGGAGAATGAGAAAAATAATTAAAACGTACATCTGAAAATCATACTGGTAGCAATGATAAAAAGAACTGCAATTTACGGAAGTGCCGACAACATCATAAGTATTCCTTCTACTCGATTATTGCAAGCATATTCCAGAGTTAAGACCACAAAGCGATGCTACGCAACAAGAAATAAATCACATTGTTCACAATGTATGAAGAAATGTTTTTAATAGTATTCATCGATATAACCTACCCTGCTTGATTTTATATGGCTGGGGCAATGGATATGTAATACCGAGAGACTGGATCCTTGCAGATGTGTTAGCCGGTTTAGAAAAGGTTCTTGCGGCATTCTAGTCCCCTCAATTCTGTTTGTCAGGTGCGATATTATGCACTGAAAAATAGTGGACAACAAAGAGAAACCATGCTTAGTCATCTTCATGGCAAAAATTTACCCTGTTGTGATATCTAAAATATAGAAATAAAAGTCAATACCTGCACAACGACCGTCGTGGGATGACGCAGGAGGAGATCCGTTGGGGAGAAGGAAGATCATGCAGCATAGCAGTACCTCAGTTTTCTGCGTTTCTCTCCAGGAGATCATGGGGTGGAGTTTGATTCATTATTCATCAAGAAATTGTGCCACATCAAGCCAGCAGGATAGAAGGAGGAGAGAAGAGGATGGACGACAACAGCTAGGCGGGGAGGAGGGGACGCCAACATGTTGGACCGGGACCGGGGAGGGAAGGACGAGGCTGCATCTCTACCCATAAGAACGTGGGTGAGGGCAGGAGGAGGAGATTCATCTCCCAGGCCAAGAGGGTACTGCAGGGTCTGGCGGCGATCCCATGCGGCGGAGAAGTGGTGGCGAATCTGGAGATCGCCTCACCTTCCATGCTATATTTTCCCCTCAGTTGGACTAAAGCCTGTTAGGCCCAATTTCATGTCAGACTTCCGAAATTGTTACGGGAGCAGTGGACCAATAGGTTAGTGCTCGGTGGTGGCGATCAGAAGCGATCAGGCGCGGGATTCCAAGCTAATTGGATGACCGAAAACGACTGAAACTGATGATCGGATGGTCAGAAACGCTGATGGCCTGAGAGGGCAGAAAAAGTGCTCAGTTATAATATATCTAAATTTTAGGTACGATATGCCGTAACTAGTTGATGAGGCATTCAACTACAAAGCCTTACGACACATCAATCATCTCACAACAACATGAATAGTAAATATGAGAACCACTAGACAATCATATGAAATTAAGTCCAAAAGATTAAGTGGAGTAGTTAGTAAGTTACGGGCCAGCATACTTGCACTTGAGATCATTTCTAGCCCTTAATAAGCCGTACTTTTTGTTGTTTTCCCCATCAGAACATAAAAAAATGTGACACAGGAACTGGCAGCAACTAAAGATAATGATATTGCTATCATAGTTAAACATGATAAATCCTCCATCAACCATTGTTTTACTCCAAGACTTCTTGATGCCTTCCATGCCAAGGAAAGTGGGAATGAGTAGTAGCCGGAGGTAGCAAAAGTGGAGAACAAACAAGTGCCTAGCATGGGAGCAAATTATATAGCTATATATCCAGACTAGATGGTACGGCACACTTCGTTGTGCCCAACTCTTTTCTTCTCTTAGAACGCACCAGGTATAGTTGTGTTTGTACATATGGAATTTACGTGGGCTGGAGTTACGCGATGTTGGTGACGGCCTGGTGTGTATCCTTTTTTTACATGTTTGCTAAATCATAGGTACCTGAAATATTTTCTAGAGCCAAGCGGATTCGTAGAAAGACCGAAGGCGGGGAGGCGAGGAACCAGATTGATGGGTGCGAGCCGGGGGGTGTGGGGTCGTCGTTGGTGCTGGAGATATGGGGGCTTAGAGAGCTGGCCGAGGCGGCGGAAAAATGGAGGTTGAGGGGAGGGTGGGGCAGCGAGGCGGCAAGAAGCATCACTCGCTGCGGTTAGGACAGAAGCGGGCAGCTAGGATAGGGTAGTTTGGGAGGAAGAAGAAGAATATGACGCGCACAAGATGACCATTGAATGGTGATCAGATGCCCTTGAAAATGACCAACGCTGAAAATGAAAATAAGGTATGTGTAAATGGGTGCTCTTTCTTAAACTTTTTTCTTCTACTCGGAGAAGGCTCTTTGTACATGTGGAGAACACACATGGGGTATTTTTAATTTAAGGTAGGATATATTCTTTTTATATAATCTATCTATCTATTACCCCTATAAAAGGAAGAGAGATGGCAGATTCAAACAATCAGATCCATCCATCAGCAAGATCTAATGGTCCTTAATCCTTCGGTGTTTAACGCTGCAAACCATGCATTAATCCAACAAACCATCTATCGCTAACCCATGTCCGTCGTTAAAAAAAAACGCTCACACGACCTCTCGCCCTCCTCCTCTCGCGCCGTTCGCAAACTCCCGCAACCATTAGACGGAGCCGCCCTTCGCTGCTGGAGCCGTCGCCCTTCGCCGCTCGCCACTAGAGCCGCCGCGGGCCGCCGCTAGAGCGGGAGCCGCCCCGCCCCGCGCCCCTTCCTCGTAGGTTGTCGCCGGAGCCGCCTGTCGCGCTCCCGCTCAGCTTGGCCTGGCCTCTGCCCCGCCGCCCCCGGTCCTTAAGCAAGTAAGTTTGCCTTGCGTTCTGAAGCTCAACTATTTCTAATCTGTAGACTACCTACCTTGGACTCTGTTTCACATTTGCATTGCATCTGTTAGTGGGATTGCGTTGTCTTTCAACAAAAGGGATTGAGCAACTTCATACAAATGCATTGTGAACAGCTAGGTGGTAACAGAACAACAATGGGATGGAACGAATTGAACATAACAAGAGCGGTGGGTCACATTTACTGTATCATGTTCCATTAGAGAGAGAGAGAGGGAGAGAGAGAGAGAGGGAGGGAGGGAGGGAGAGAGCAAATTCGTTTGTAATAGTTTTAACTATTATGTTTAGACTATTTTCTATATACGTGAATTTTATCGTGTAAGCTTACTAGTTATAAGAAAATACCAACCATTGTGGATCAAAAACACACCATCCCGTGGACCCGCCAACTCATAGCAAATAGATGATTCAACCTCACTGTTCTTTTAGAATACCTCACTGAATAAATAATCAGTTGGACATCCCACAACCCAACTCTCAAGAGCACTCACAAAAAGCCCACAACGCAAAAAAAAAAAAAACCACAACAGGAGGTCCCACCTGCAGTCACATAGATCTTGAAGTGGACTGAGCGATCGAGTATCTAGCCGAGCATAAACTTGAAGAAGATATAAATGGCAGTGCAATGAGTGGTGGGGCGGGGACAGGTGTGGGATTTAGTTAGTTTGGACTTTGGACATGGGATTGTCTACTCTAGTGGCCTCTTAGACCAAATTTGTGTGTTTGACAACTGTTTAAAACATTAAGCATTCACACTTTAGACAAAAAAAAAATACTAGAATAGACTGTTCTGTATAATTATCTTGTACCTCTTGCTGCGATATGTTTTTATGTGCAAAATACATGCCAAAAGAATGCTAAAATGTTTTTTTGGCATGTTTTCTAGTGCTAACATTGATGGTGTCCTGGGTGAGGGGTCTCTCACCACGCCAGTTCACACAAACACAATAAAACATAAGCAGGACGTAGAGTTTTATCTCCTCGGAGAGTCTGAACCCGGGTAAAATCATGTATTCTTGTTACCATCGTCCCAAGACGCCTAACTCAAGATCCCCTACCGAGAGATCTATCGAAATTAGCTCCGATAGTGGTGGGTGCTCGTGCTAGGTGATCCTAAATGTTCCCGTGCTAGGTGATCATCGCAACTCGATGGGAGTTATGATCGGATCCGACGCTATCTACGTGTTGGGATAGATCTTCGTCTTTAGTGCCGCCAGCTTTGTCGCCGATTCGACCGACCCCCCTGATGGTGTCCCATCCAGGGGCCTCTCACAACGTCGTCTCTCAGCCTGGTGGGTCGGGGCAAGGGCCCCTTTGTCGGTTCGGGAGTGGCCCACATCGAGCGGCCCGTGACGCATAAACGGGAGACTCTATAAGACTTGTCGTGTGCTCCAAGATGTTGGATTCATCTAAGACTCAATTTCCTCATATGTAACCGACTAGGATGTTGTAATCCTAGACCCCGGGTATCTATATAAATTGAGGGGTTGGGCTCGTAGAGGACACATTATGATCTCTAGGTAGTCATATGTGCTCTGTATCTACTCCAATGTAATAAAAACAAACATGACGTAGGGTATTATCTCCTCGGAGAGCCCGAACCTAGGTAAAACCTTGTATCCCTGTTACCATATATAGTGCTTGGATGGTTAGCTTGGGATCCCCCACCTCAAGATTTTTCGGGTCAATCTCCGTCATTGGTGTCCCATGCATGTCTTGCTAAGCGATCATCGCGGTTCGATTGGAGTGAAGATCAACGAGCAAATCAACGCGGGGGCAACCTTCGTCTCGGGGCAGATCTGCGTGCATGCAACCTAACCACGGTTCCTCCCCATATTGAGGTTATGGCAATGATGATTAAGAGTCTCCTCGTGGACGTGGCCAATGGGGATCTCCATTATTCCCCTACCGAATGATCAGAAAGGGAAGATAAGTAGCTACTGTGGATCGGGTCGGATCAGATAATGCTTTTCCCATATCCTTTATCATATTTTTTCCGGGTTCGGAGCAGATCGGACACGAGCCGAAAACGGGTAAGAAAATATCGAGTCATACGTGCAATGAGACATGATTTTATTTCTAGTACCCAAAAAATATGAACACAATTTTTTCCAACCACATAACGCTGGAGTGTGTCTAGCTGTTTGATGTCATAACGCACACGAATACAGTAACAATTTTATATGTGGTGATTCTAATTAGCAGGCTAATTGGGTATTTGGGCTTGTTAATGGCAAATTTATCAGATAGTCCTATTTGATAACCTCGGATAATCTGCAAAAAATACAGAATACACGGATATCTGTTTGTCAAAATCCATATCCGCGTCCATATCGGCGGATTCGTGCAAGTGCGTATAATATCCTTAAAAACGGATTCGGAACCAAAACTATCTGTACCATTTACATCCGTACTTCCACATCCCACCATCACACGGATTTAGCAGAGTCTCGAGGAGTTAGGTAGCTTTTCTCACCGCAATACCTTCGTTCCCCGCTTCATCTAGATAGTAATACCCTTCATGTCGAAATAGGCAAAAATTAAGTGGTGCACTTCACCCAACACTACGAAGAATATTAACATAAACATGGAAATATCGAGTGTCTTTTTTACCTTTTTAAATTTCTTCATCAGTTATCTTTGGGTTTTTTCCTTCATTATAATTTGGTTTCTTTATTTTCACCGGTTTTGTTTGGTTTCCTTTTATCCTTGTTATACGTTGGTCTTTATCTCTTTCTTGCTTTTTCTTTGTTATAAATTGTTTTTCTTTATTTATTTCTTGGTTTCTTCATTTTTCTTTGGTTCTTTGCATTGTTTGTTTTCTTTGTTGGTTTTGTTTTTTAAAACACATGGCTACCTTTTTTACTACACAACATACATTTTTTATTGTACACGTAAAACATTTTGTTGATACAAACTGAATATTTTTCAAATAAATGATGTACAAATTTCTTTCAATACATTTTGAACACTTATTTGGATACATGGCCAACATTTTTTCAAATCTTTGAAACATGTTTTAGTGGTAATAAATTTTTTCTTAAAGTACATGATTTTTAATGTCACAATTTTTTTCAGCACAGGAACATTTATTTAAAATGTCATGTACACTGTTAAATGGTATGAAACATTTTTTATACTACGCACAACATTCCTGTTACATTATATACACATTTCTCAAGAAGTTCACATACACTTTTTTGAATCACAGAAACATTATTTCATTGTCATGTATATTTTTTAATCGCGCTAACATTTTTTATACCTGTTAACATTTTTTTTGCGAACCAACTTGTGGTTGGATGGTTAGGAGGATAATGATGTTGCGCGTTCAAGAGGAGATATTCCCATCGACTACGAAGTGTGTGTGGTGACATCGTCAATCTCAAGAAAACATGTCAGCTCAGTCTCTCGGAGATCCTCCTAGGGGTAGGATATGCGTGTGTGTTCATAGAGGTTGAGTGTACGCACATATATAAACGCCTACGTCTGTATGGTGCACTACACAAATCACATTTTTTATTTTTAAAGTAAAATTTAAGTTTTAAAATATATTTATTCTAACAAAAAAATGAAAATAAGGAAACATAAATTAGTGTGACGTGGGCATGACTTGAGCGCGACTCGTCTCTCCTGGGCCAGCCCACGACCGGCTCCTTGTAGCTGCTCGTGGGCGAGCCTGCCGTCAGGCGCGCCCCTCTTTTTCTCCGACCCTCCGCCGTCGCCTCCCAGCCGGCCTCGCCGCGGCGGCCGGAGATGGTATTACCGGCGAGCGATGTTCGGCCTGCAAGCGGGCGTCGTGCGTGGTGAGGCGGATGGGGAGCGACGCGCACCTCACCTCACCTCTACGACGACCCCGACCATCCTCATCGACCACCTTCTCCTCCGCAGGTTCGCTTCGTCCTCGATAAAAATGTAGTACAAGTGATAGTTCAGGTGTTCTTTTCAGACTTGGGAGTTGGGATAGGAGGCAGCCTATTCTATGGGCGCTCTGCTTTTAGATGTCGATGTATGCTGTATTTTCCTTTATCCTGAACATGGCCATGCTATAAAAAAAATAAGCTTGCCTGTTAGGTGGTTTCTTTCTGACCTTTTGTAGATTAACCATTCGCACTCAAGTTTACCAAGAAGGAGAATTGACTGCCTTCACACTAGGCATGTGATCGACCTAATGAGAGGGATCGATGAATCTGATTTCTTGGTTGGACCATGGTCCAATGAGCCTAGGATGGTGCCATAGCTTGTCTAGGTAGAAGTTAAATATCAGTCCTAAAGAGATGGGAGCTTTTGTACATATGTGGAATTTGTATTTGTAGAATATAACCCTCGTATAAGTGAGGTCTTTCTTTCTGGTTTAGGTTAATACCATGATCATTTAGGCCATTGCCTTGTTGGCTCATCTTTTGACAAATAGCATGCCATGAGGGTTCTTGACATGTACACTTCCAGTTGTAGGAGATATAGAAGGAAGCTCCCTCACTGTTACTTATTTATGATTTACCGACATTGCCAAATTACGTCTACCATTATATTGATGATTCTTTCTATTTCTCAAAAACAGAGTTCTATTACCTGCTTTTCTGGGTGTTGCCATGTCCCCTATTATGCCAGCCTGCCATGCTCATTGAAGCCATTGCCATGAGGGTTGGTGAACGGTAAGCTTGCTGGAAGCCTCATGATTGACTTGACCAATGACCATGCTAAGTCCTCGTGATTGACTTGACCAATGACCATGCAAGTCCTCGCAGACCAGCTAAGGTGCACTTACCTATTCTCCTAGCCTGGGACGGTCCCAAAGCTTATCTAAGCATAAGCTGAATTTCTGTACTAAAGTTGTGAGTCTGATATTGGCACTAGCACCACCCCTTTTTGTTAATTTGTGCTCTTTCTCGAGCTCTCTTTTTTGTGTTTTAAGTTTGCCGACTTCAGCTCAACATTTTTGTATTTCTGTGATGGCGCTTTTTCAGGGAGGGACCTTTTGTTGTTGATATGCCTTGAATTTGCATTTTTAATGCTCAACCATGCGTTGAAGCAAATATTTTGTGGGTTTAGAAAGGTTATATTCGAAGATATCGCTCTAATATGTGAGGTATATTTTCTGGTTTGAAGCTCACTGATTGGTGAACAGTGAGCTTGATGGAGGCCTCATGATTGACCTGACCATGGTCCATTGAAAGTCCTGCCTTGCAATTATGGTACTCCCTCCTTCCATCTATATAGGGTTTAATGTGTTTTTTAAGACCGTCTTTGACTATTGTCAAGATTAATAATACATGACATGCACAATGTGAAAATTATATCATTGAAAGCTTCTTTCACACACGAATTTAACAGTGTGCTTTGTGTAAGTTGCATGTCATATATTACTCCCTTTGTTTCTTTTTAGTCCGCATATAAGGTTTGGTCAAAGTCAAGCTTTGTAAAATTTGACTAACTTTATATTAAAAAAATATAAACATTCACAATATGAAATCAATATTATCAGATGCCATGTAGCGTATTTTCATACTATATAGTTTTAGTATTGTAGATGTTCATATTTTTCATATAAATCTTGTCAAACTTTGTGTAGTTTGACTTTGACCAAATCTTATATGCGGAGTGAAAAGAAACGGAGGGAGTATTGCTTTAGTATTTGGTCAAAGTTAGCCTCGAAAAACGCATTAGGCCCTATATAGATGGAAGGAGGGAGTAGCACTGCATTGTATTTATGGCTATTCTGTTCCAATGTGAACTTAATTGACCCCAAGTGGACTTCCCCGTCAGCTTCAGCCAGCTGAACACTTGGCCTTCCATTCTATATATACATCCACTCTTCCTCTCTAAATTATTCACTCTTCTTCAGCATGCCTCCCCTCTACATACTATTCGGGCTTCTCCTCTTGTACACTCCTCTTTGGTGCTTCTCTGTAGCTGCATATGAAGATTCTCTCACGGCAGGCCAAGCACTCGCCGTCGGTGGCAAGCTCGTCTCAAGAAACGGCAAGTTTGCCCTCGGCTTCTTCCAGCCAGCAGCAAGCGGCATCAGTAAGTCGTCCCACAATGCCACCTCCCCCAGCTCCAGCTGGTACCTTGGCATATGGTTCAATAAGATCCCAGTTTTCACTACCGTGTGGGTTGCTAATAGGGATCAGCCCATCACCAACCCTAGTGTCAACCTAACACAGCTCAAGATATCAAGCGATGGCAATCTTGTCATCGTAAACCATGCCGCCAAAACTGAATCCATAGTTTGGTCCACTCACATTGTCAATAGGAAAAACAGTAGCATAAACACCACCACCTCTAGCTCCGTTGTTCTCTTGAACAGTGGAAACCTTGCCCTACTCGTAAATAGCCAAGAGATGTTGTGGCAGAGCTTCGACTACCCAACAGATATCAGGCTTCCTGGCGCCAAGTTGGGCCGTAACAAGGTCACTGGTTTCAGTCGCCAGTACATATCAAAAAAGAGCCTCATTGATCTGGGTCTTGGCTCATACAGCATTGAACTAAAAGACACCAGCGGGATTGTCCTCAAGCGCAGCAACAACCCCCTGGTAAAGTATCTGACTTATGCAACCACGGGATCATCATCTTTGATACCAGTACTCAAGTCATTACTAGATTTGGATCCCCGGACCAAAGGTTTGATTAACCCAATATATGTCGATAACAACCAAGAGGAGTACTACACGTACACTTTACTGGATGAATCATCAACTTCCATGTTTGTCTCACTAGACATCTCTGGTCAGGTCAAACTGAATATTTGGTCACAAGCCAACCAGTCCTGGCAAACCATATATTCTGAGCCTGCAGATCCCTGCAGCCCACCTGCTACATGCGGACCTTTCACGGTCTGCAATGGCATTGCACATCCACCCTGTGACTGTATGGAGAGCTTCTCCCATAAGTCACCGCAGGATTGGGAGTTTGAGGATCGAACAGGAGGATGTATCAGAAACACACCGTTACATTGCAGCACTAGTGGTAACAGCAAAAACATGACAAGTTCATCAGACATGTTCCACCCCATTGCTCAAGTTCAATTGCCCTACAACCCGCAAATAATAGATGTTGCTACCACTCAGAGCAGATGTGAAGAAGCATGTCTCGGTTCCTGCTCCTGCACTGCTTATTCCTATAGCAATAGCAGATGCTCTGTCTGGCATGGGGAATTGTTTAGTTTAAATCTGAATGATGGCATTGATAATAATTCTGAAGATGTTCTTTACCTTCGCCTTGCCACCAAAGATTTGCTGCCAGGTTCCAGAAAAAAGAAAAGAAAACCAAACGTCGGAGTTTTTACTGCTGCAAGTATTATTGGTTTTGGGTTACTAATGCTCATGCTGTTGTTACTGATTGGAGGAACAAATTCAAGTGGTGTGGTTTGCCTTTATACGGCAATCAAGGTAGTGCTGGTGGAATTATAGCCTTCAGATACACTGAATTAGTTAGTGCTACTAAAAACTTCTCAGAAAAGCTTGGAGGTGGTGGTTTTGGTTCTGTATACAAGGGAATGTTAAGTGATTCGACGATTACTATAGCAGTGAAAAAGCTTGATGGTGACCGTCAAGGAGAGAAGCAATTCAGGGCCGAGGTGAGCTCAATTGGACTGATCCAGCACATAAACCTAGTCAAATTGATTGGTTTCTGCTGCGAAGGCAACCACAGATTACTTGTGTATGAACACATGTTTAATGGGTCTCTTGATGGTCATCTATTTAAGAAGAGCAATGTTGATGCTGCCGTCCTGAGTTGGAACACCAGATATCAGATAACCCTAGGAGTTGCTAGAGGATTATCCTACTTGCATCAGAGTTGTCGTGAGTGCATCATACACTGCGATATTAAGCCGGAGAACATACTTCTGGATACATCATTTGTTCCTAAAGTTGCAGACTTTGGGCTGGCAGCGTTTGTGGGAAGGGATTTCAGCCGAATTCTGACTTCATTCAGGGGCACTGCAGGTTATCTTGCCCCAGAGTGGCTTACCGGAGTGGCAATCACACCGAAAGTTGATGTTTACGGCTTCGGCATGGTTTTGTTGGAAATCATATCTGGGAGGAGGAATTCCTCACCTGAAGAATCATACAACGCTAGCAGCAGCGGTAACCAGAATGTTAAATATTTCCCTGTCCAAGCCATCAGCAAGCTTCATGGCGGAGATTTGAAGAGTTTGGTGGATCCACAGTTACATGGTGACTTCAACTTGGAAGAGGCTGAAAGGGTTTGCAAAGTTGCAGGTTGGTGCATCCAAGATAATGAGTTTGATCGCCCGACAATGGGTGAAGTGGTCCGGGTTCTCGAGGGTCAACAGGAGATTGATGTGCCCCCAATGCCAAGATTGCTTGCAGCTGTAACGGAACAATCTGGTGCTCCAACTTTAATGTAATAATAATTTGTAGTCGATATTAGTAGTCTTTGTTAATTTCAGCAATTTTCTTAAAGTTGTATTGTGGAGAGGAAGGAATAAAGGAAGGCAAGCTTGCAGTTTTTAATTAGTTGCCTCTTATTTGGGTGTATTAACGCCTATTTTATATGGTAAGTAATCATTTTAGCAAAATATGGCAGAGATAGAAATATGTGCATGGTTTGTTCTTTTCAGAGCCAGGATGGGAACTTCAGAACTTTTATTTGCAGTGCAGGAATAGGTTACTATTGGCATACTTACATAAGATGCTAGCTATGGGTTAAATAATTGTTTTCAAACTGTACCTGATCAAACTACAGCAGTTTCTGCAGTTCTGCGAGTAGGTATTCTCGAACTGTACCTACTTGGACAAGATGTTAGACTTGAAAGCTGTGGGTGGATATGATCAAGAGACCACATCTGCTGTATATTTGTCAGGTATTTTCAAAAATTATGTGCGATTTGTATAATCCTTCATAAGCCAATAATGGCATCTTGGATTTCAGTGTTGTGCTTGCCCTTTGTGGGGTGCCAGCTGAACCGAACACCTTCGGAGACTCTGAAAAGAGGGCACATGTTTCCTGTGACTGCAGCATAACGAGGGTTACAAACAAGGTAACAATCTTCATGCAGCAACTTAGTGAGTTGGAATCCTGGCTGAAATGACACCAGTAGGATATGTTCTATGTTACCCCGAAGTGTTTTAATAAGGTGAATATGAAGTGCCCCCCCCCCCCCCCCTCCTTCCAGATATTATTTCCATTAGAATTTGCTTCCATAAGTAATATGTTGAGTGCAGAAAATTCTGATTTTTGTAAACATATTGTGTGTCACAATATTCATGTACAACATGATAGAGTATATCCCCTTGCATGGGAACAGATGAGTTAAAAATAGAAGTATCAATAAATCTCCCCTACTTCATGAACTTGCAATGTTATTTGTTTTTCTCATAAGGTAGAAATTTCTTCTGCATATCATCTTTTTCGCTATAATTACTACCTTTTATATATGTTCTAGTCCTGAAATCTGGAAACAAGATGGAACTGAAAAGGTGAACCGGCAGTAGTTCGGTATCCCGGTCCACTTGCTGCTGCTTATGCTGAGTCCATTGGATGTCTGGATCTAAGTAGGGTTCCCTGATGTTGCAGCCGTCGACCTCGCCTTTGAATGCTCCATCTCCAATGATTTACTGACCTGGGCGGGCGGTTTTGCCAGCATCGAGATACCACCGTGGCAGCTGGGGACATCCTTTTGCTCTTTGATGAGATCAGAGAAATGTTGGTCCCTCTTGTTTCCTAAGAACCAGCAGTTCTCTGAAAGTGTACTCCAACGTGTGATGTGGTCGAGCGAAGCTTTGTGGGAATTTCTTTCGACATGATGAAACAAGAAGCAAATGTCCTACTGATGCATTTAGCTCTTTTTTTAGTAGGTAACTAATGAGGGCAAATCCAGGATCTTGTTGGAACTAATTGACTTACGCTGAGGGGGATGTCTATAAAGAAGGGCCATTAGACATAAGTTGAGGCTTCAACATTGTTCTCTGAAATTTCTCAAAGAAGCGGTAGCGTTCAAAATTGTTTAATTTGAACCATCATTTTTCTTCAGCCAAGATTTTTTTGTAACTCTAAATAGCACTCGAGGCCACAATTTTTTTCCGACTAGAGCACTTTAGTAAGACGGGAGTAGGGGACGGCACTTTTAAACTACTCATCCCTCGTGGATCATCCGTCGTCGCCGCAACTTCTCTTCGTTTCTGGGTATGTACTAGAAGCCGATATGCTGAACGGACCGTAAAGACCCCAGTGTGCTCGTAATGCCATGAGCAGAAATCCTCTTGGCGCCGCGTTCACAGTGGAATCTTCTTTATACTATGCCTTAAATATCCATTGGTGTGAAGCAATTTTCTAGCTTAACAAAGTCCCACTCAGGGTATCTCCAACGTGGATCACCAAATCGCCTGCCCGACCTTTCATTATTTTGCCATCAAACGGGGTCATCAAAATTCTCGGGACCAGGCCAGGTGTTCGGATTTCCGTGAATTGGAACCAAACTGGGGAGGTTTGGGGAAGTCCTGACATCCACCATATTGGGCTCCGACACCATCGGCCTATCCAAATACCCCATCCGGAGCCCTTTTGTCCCCACTTCGTCCCTCCCCCATGCTCTGTATTTGCACCCTCGGAGACCGCCACCGCCATTGCACCACTTCGCCTGCCGCCTTGGCCTTGCCAAACCTCTGCCACTCTAGCCAGACGCCTGCACACCTATGCCTACGCTGCCATTCCACCTCGGATCCCATCAGCGCCTAGGTACCATCTTCCCATGACCGCCACCGCCATTGCACCACTTTGCCCGCCGCCTTGGCCTTGCCAAACCTCTGCCACTCTAGCCAGACGCCTGCACACCTAGGCCTACGCTGCCATTCCACCTCGGATTCCATCAGCGCCTAGGTACCATATTCCCATGTTGACGCCATCCATGGTGGATGCCATACCCAACAAGTATTCGATGCCATAGCAGAATATTTTGGCGTTGTCATTGTTGTCGTTGAAGGAAATATGATGAATGCGTAGTTGGTGAAGG